>NW_016173305.1:0-12099 GCF_001687245.7 Rhagoletis zephyria
TTGAAGCATACTTATTCAAGGTAATTCAGCATCAGTTGGGCTACCTGTGAAAGTGGTAAGAGCAGTGCTGGTCAACCAGAATTATGTATGTATGTATGCTCTCTAACGCAAGCCATTTTCTGGAGAGCAGAGTTTCGGGGAATTCCAATGTTTAAGCGCTCATTAACACATTAATTGCTGGTCGAGTGTTTTCTCGGATTATATGATGAATTTTTAGATGCAACCTCGAACATAAATGTCCTTTCATTAAAAAAGCTGCGGGCAATGTTATATACTCGCTCGAGAAACATTTCTTAAATAAATTTAAAAAAAAAAATCCCACAAATTAAGGTACAAGTACAATTACCACGACGGAAATAATTAGAACTTTAGAAAAGATTTTATTTCTTGTACATGTTTGTGAATGTTAGTTTTAACTTAACCCATACATTTAGATATTTACCAAAAATATAAAATTCTTGACCAAAAAAAAGAATTGAGTAACAGTTGTTTCAAACACGAGTATAGTTTTTCTTTCAGTGGTTGGCGAACTGCAATTGGATCCCTGCAGGGAAACCGCGGACTGGGGCATACAATTTCTAGTTCCGTACAAGATCTTTATCGTCAAAAACGAACCAGTCCGATAGTAAGTAGATCCCCACCAGTTGAAAATCAGCGAAATGTGGGACTCTTAAAAAAACTATTTTGTTTCTCTTTTTTCATTAGAAATCTATATCTAAAGTGACGAATTTAGAACTGGTTCGGAATTATAGAAAACGGGACGCAGAACGAACTAGATCTTATCTGTCGAATTTAGAACTACTTCGAAACTATCGGAAAAAGGGATGCAGCCGGGGGCTTGTTTACTTTACATAGATATGTGTTTGGCGGCTTTTTCGTTCAAATGCACTTTCATTCTGCACTTCGCAGATGCTATTTCATAGTTTGGTAATACAAAACAAAACTTTGTGTTAACATATTAACATCTTGGGGCCGTCTGCAATCTAACCAATAACAGCGAGCACCTGTGCAAAGTCAGCTACAGCCAAAGGTATGTAAACGTACATGTCTTACAATCATTCAAACAAATGTAATTTCAAATTGAAAAAAACGTTACTTTGAAAATAATGTAAAATTGCACACGGAAGGATCGAAAATATTGAAAATCATGATCCTTTTTTTTCGTCTGGCGATTTTAAAACTGGTTCGGAACTATAGAATTTAGAACTAGTTCGGAACTATCGAAAAAGGGATGCAGCGGGGGCAATTGACACTTCCTAGGACATCGCCATGTTAAATTCGCCAGTTGTTTGTATGCAAAAGAGATTTATCGTGAACCAGTGCTGGGTCTAAACGTACTACAGGCGCACCAGTTCAGAACTAGAGATTTTCCCCACAGGGATAGTAGTGATTTCGATATTATGAAGAAATTTAAGTAAAAAATTATCATATGTAGATTACCTCGAAAAATAAATTAGGTTCCAAGATAGAGTCCATGGCCTGTTAAGAAATATAACAAAACTCCTTCATTCTTCTCCGTTTGTGAAAATCCAGGCAACTTTCGTCTCTCGCGTAGCCATTTAGTCGAAGTCGACCAGCAAAGCAACTACCTTTACCGTTCCGGCCAGCAGCGCTACGTCTAGCTAAAGAATGCTTACAAGAAGGCGCATCCTTATCGAATAACAGGAACGATGGGACTCATCTACCACGACGTTGGGTCCAACCCCAATCAATAGGGCGTATGAAGAGTTTGACACCCACATCACGACCTTTTTTTATCTGGTGATTTCTGTTTAAGATACTACTACAAATGTATACATATATACAATCAATATGGTTAGTGGGAAACCCGCCTGTCGGACGTGCCAAAGCCGTGGTACGTGTTGAGTTTTACTCTCCCAATTTGATTGCCAAAAGAAGAAGTGGCATTCCAACCAAAGCTGACTACTACCCACACAGCGTTCATTACTCTACCACTCTTCATGTCAACCTAATATCCGCAAATTCTAGGTATTAAATATTTTGTACATCATTATTTACACGCGTATACATTTCGTTAATACATATTTTCTATAAATTAAGTTAGTTACAGTTTTTCGTTGCATATAGTTATGTTGTTATGTTTCCTTCACTTGAAGACGTTTTATTTACCATCACTTTGTTCTCTGCACCTACGTGGACACAGTAGTCGTTGTTGTTGCACCACCATTTCTCGCCTCTGCCGCTGCATTTTCACGCTCCTGCAGTTCTTGTAACTCTTCCTCCTCGCGCGTCAATGGTATCGTCGAGTGATTATACAGCCCCTGTGCCATTAGTTGTAGTGCCAAAGGATTTTTGTGTCCACTCGACTTTTTCAGTTTGGCACGCTTATTTTGAAACCAAATTTTTATTTGCGCTTCATTTAGACCCAATTCGGAACTGAGCTGTTGGCGTCGTTTTTCGGTCAGGTAACGATTCTCGGTGAACTCGTGCTATAGGGCGAAACAAGAAGGAACAAATTACAATCAGAGGAATTGTGAAACTAAGAACAAGAAGCTTAAGTTTTAGGAATGACGTTCTGATCTTCATGATTTCTATGGAAAACTTATTTTAATATGTGACAATGAGCCTATAGTAACGTTTCGCTAACTATCTTTGGGTTAGACTAGTTTAAGTTGCAGGAAGTATACATATGTACATATGTATATGGAATCTCGCGCTTTCTTATTAATTCTGAAAACTCCACCTACTTATGTTGCCTTTCGAACTACAAAAGAAAATAAACTTAGTAATTGGTTTTGTGCTCAGAATTAGGAAATTCTCTAATCACAATAAGCTTCTGAGGTGATGGAGTAAATTATTTTTTAAGTCTGTTGATAGATCGATCAACAGAAATATTCTAGAAAAGTACCTTTCACATAAGGTGAGAAATTATAAGCGAGGAGCAGCTACGAAGGACACGGCTTTTAGCTTATAAGTGGTGAGCTGAAAGAGAATTTTCCCTCTGCGCGACCAAACATATCCTTGGAGAAAGTTTAAAACTTTGTATAGCTTTTATGTGAATGAGGTCAAAGTAAAAGCTCTTTATGATCGTCGCTCGCCAATATAAACCAGTGGGGATAAGAGTGCTTTTACTCAGTGCGCTCCTAAATTAAATCCATAGAAAGCTTTAAAAAGCTCTCTCGTTGGATATATTTTGGCCGTAAAAAGCTTAAGAAGCATTTGAATTCGTCAAGCAATTCGCCCGTGAGTGATCTATAAAACCTAGAGAAAGCTTAAAAAGAGATTCACCTCTAATCCTTTTTTAAATATGTATATATGTTAAGTGATATTACCTGAATAGAGTTTTTTTCCAGGGTTCGTTTAGATAAAGTGCATAGATAGCTTTAAGAAACTTTGCATAGGTACCATCAAACCAGTGAATGCTCAAAACAGCGCCCGTGGGCGGAACCCTTCAAAGCTTTCTGTAGATTTTATATGCGCGCACACAGAGTATGAGCTCTCTACGGGCAGCTCAAGGCCGGCGGATAAAGCTCTCATACGGATATTTGGATGCGCAGAGAGTAAAAGCTCGCTCTGAACATCTCCGATTTAAGCTCATAGAGTAAAAGCTTTCTCTGATAGTCATTTCTTTAAGCTCGTCCCTGCCTAAACATATCCCTTAGTGGAATTTTTTTTAAATATTTCTATAAATTTCACATATCTACATATGTTGGCGCGCACAGGTTAAAAGCTCTCACTTCTTAAAATTATGTAGCTGGAGTATTTAAACTATTTTTAAATGTTTCTAATTTTCAGAAAATGCTTTCTCTTAAACTTATTTTTTCCCTATTAACTTTTCCCCTTCTAGCTATTTGTTATTTGCTGTATCCACACTTGGTTGGAAATTAAATTTCATTGCGCAGCCATAACTCACCTTCAAGCGCGCCAATTGCGAACCACTGAACGCCGTCCGCGGTCGTTTATCCTCTGCGGTGGCGGCGCCACTTCCACCGCTTCCGCTGCCATTCGATGCGCCACCGCCGTTGCTGCTGCTGCTGCCCTTCTCACCGGCTAGCTTCTTGGGCTTACGGGCGCGTGGACCTGCCAAAATAAACAGAGAAGGAAAGAGAGCAATAAGTACTAGGAGAGAAAAAGGGAAGTAAAAAGAACTAAAACCAAGCTAAACCGCTCGAAACTCAGCGGCTGGCAACAATGTATCAGTGGCAAGAGTAATCCATACGCGCTACGCGTACTAGTGGAGGCGCATTTAATTGAGCCAGGACTCGCCGCACAATTACTAATACCGGCGGCACACATGCAACTGCGAGCAATTGTGAATCACCAACTTTCTACTAAATTTCCTGTGTCTAAGGGTTGCACACACTTGTGTATAAATACGCGTAGATATGTACAGCCGGAACATAAAAATTCCATTTGCCAAATAAAATAGATGCGCGTAATTGCGCCACAATGACTGGACGCTATCGTCCATTTGTTCGTTCGCTCGTTCGGTTGCCTTCATTTTCGGACACTACCTTTGTTCGTTTCAACGCCTGCTGCCCACTCCTCATCAGTCTTCTACTTCTCCAGCTTTATCCGCATAGCCCATCAAGCGTCTGCATAAATTTTCGCGGCATCCACGCACGAACTTGCAGCCAAGATTTATGAGGAGTTAAAAATTACACGGCAAAGACGAAACGGTAACGCCAATGAATTGTAATCGTCTAAAGTGGCAAATTTGTTGCTGAATTCAGCAGCAACAGGGGGGGGGAGAGTTGTGGGGGAGAAGTTCCTTCCCCACTATTTGGCGGCGCAATTAAGTCAAATGTTAAATAGTCAAACTTCCGGTTGTCTTTCGTTGTGTTTTACTTAATTTTGCGTTTTGAATAATTAAACTTTCCACTTTTTCTGCGCATCATCGTACTTTGGTTGAACTTTGGCTGTGACTTGGCATAGTCATCACCCGCCCACTCGGAAAGCAATCAAAGATGATGACGATCCATTGTAGTGGGTTGGTGTTGAACTGGCGAAATAGCAACTGTAGCTAATTTAATGCGTGAAAGAAGCGTTTAAATTAAATTAGAAATTTTATGTTTTCATTTGAGAGTTTTAGCTTTCGCTTTTGCAGGTTTTCAAAAGGTAGCTTTAAGGCGAAGGCAGCTGCAAATTAGGTCCCGCAACATACTTTTGCTTCATTTCATAAAAAAATTAGATTTACTCGACTGTTATCGAGGCGAGTTTTTTTTCAAATCGGCACTATAAAAGCATATCCAAAAAGTCGACAGATTCACAGTCGTATAAAAGAAAGGGAGATAGAAATGTCTTTATAGCAGCATTGAACAGAGAGGGCCTTTACGCTACAATCGTCCTTAGGGGGCGCTGGTATCACCGATACTATGGACCTAGGGCGTCGATTCTTCCCTTCTTCCAAATCCAAGGTATCCGTGCCCATTGGAGGGTTTACAGTCAAGCTCATCCGAGTGCATTTTAAAGGAACTTCCCAGATGCCTGTCCGTAGACATATGGAGTCAGCCGTCCACAGTCAGGGAAGTCGCGGCAGTGGTTCAAGGACATGAAAGGAAGTATGCCCTGCAGTCAGGGTGAAGCGGGTCAGCAGAGCTGCTGCTGTGAAAATTCGGAAACGGCCCTGAGCCCGTTAATTTTAAAGATTTGGTTGAGAGGTAAAATACATTCTCTTTGAAAGCCGTGCCCCGACTTAAGAGAGGGTTGCCTCGAAAAACCCTCAACTACCTGGTGCCGCTGCAGACGAGATATGGCCTTCAAAAGCCAGGGGCTGGCAGATAAAGCTGAAAAAAGCTCATCCTGCGGACAAGACGGTGTACAACGCAGCTTTACAGTTAACTATTTTCTATCGGGTTTTTTAAACGAATGAAGAGGCTAAGGACGTTTAGTTTAGAAAAAAGGCAGTTGTTCTTTGAAGTTCAGTAAACGAATTTCCAATGGTAACGATTCTAGGCGACAGGCGCCTTGCTAAGAATCTTCTGTATTGGCAAAGCCCTGTTGAAACTTTAAATTTTTGTCTAAACATGAAACTTCCATAGAATCTCTCTGTGATGAGGTATATCTCAACTTCTCAGTTGTGCAAGTAAGAAATTAGTCATCAGGCATAGGGGAAAGTATTGTCTCTAAGCACCAACCCCTACTAACTCTGTGCCTTACCGACCCCATACCGCCTGAACTCTAATTTCTTCCTACGCGAGAATGGAACTTAGTGTTTGGAATTGACGCAATTTGGCCTGAAAAGGAAACAGCTACATAGTGTGCTATTTAGCATCCGGCTTTCGGATGCGCAACTCATCTAGGGATTAGTATGCAGGAAATCAAATTAATGGTCTGGAGATTTTAAGACTTTTTTTGTCGGAACTAACTCAAAACAATGCGTCCAGAAAACAGCACTCAGCCTAACCTGAGGACAAACCTCTCACGTCCACGCGTACTGTTCTCGTGTCCCTCTTAATATGTTTTAAATCTCCGTAGTCGAGGCAGATTGACGAGTTTTAAAGAGCTCAGGCATTTGCCTTTCATCGCTGCCCACTGCCTAATCTAATCCTTGGTAGAGACATCAAAATTGTTCCGTCGTATCATCCTCTTCGAGGTAAGCGAAAAAAATTAGGTTGTCAATTATGTTGATCACAGTCAGGTGATTATGCCAAGAAAATTTGCCAGTGAGCAATCCCTTGATCTGCAGTTCCATCTGCTCAATGGAAGCAAATTTGGAGTTGCGCTCTCAATATCTACAAAAATGCACTAAATTAACTCTTCCATGCGAAGTGATTTGGAACTGACAAAATATTTAATCGAATTTTAACATTTTTACCTAGAAACTGCGGTTTTCATAATCACAACCTATTGTTTTTATGGAGGGACATGTGTAAGAAGCCCTTTTCTTAGAGACAGAAAGCGTCTTATATTTCCCTTAGGTACAGCGTTACTTCCGTCTGCACTGGCACTCTTCAACAAAATTCTGAAATAGGGTGTTTTCGAGCCGGCTGCCGAGATATGGCGATCTTTTGCTCAGCCGAAGATGTGTAGCCTTCGTATACGGAAAAGAGTCGCCGAACATTATTGGACCGACTCAACGATGCTTTGAAGCAAAAGCTACCGAATTCGGCAAGAAAAAACCACTTCAGAACAATGCAGCTGTAAACACCTTAGTCTGCCCTAAAGAACCTGTATTAGCCTATTTTGAGGGCTTCGAAAAATCAGTTTGTTGGAAGGTATAAAAAAACTGGAAGAAGGGCAGAAAGAGTCCAAAGCAATGAATAATTTTTAAGCCGGAAAATAGTCCTGCAATAAAAAAAACACGGATTTGTTGAACAGCCCTCGTATCTTTAGAAAGATTTCGTCAGATAAGAGATGCACTTTGGCAAATTCTGGCATCTAGTGTTTGCATTAATTTAAGAATTTTGGCAAAAAACGCCGCTCAGGCAGGCAGTTCTGTCTGATCTAACAACCAACCCCTTTCGTTGCTTGTCCAAAAAGAGATGTTCGTACTTTAATTAACAGTTAAATGTTGACAAGCGTAACAAATAAGCGCGAAAGAGTTGACGCAGGACATTCATGGTTTAAATAAGGGAGCGAAAAACTTCCATAATAACAAAGCTTATCTTTGATTATGCAATATAAACTGTAACTATGTAAATTCCGATTTGCCCAAAGTTAAGTAATGAAATTTTATTGCGCCACAATGGATTGTCACACTTTTTGTGGATGAGAGGGGGCGAGTGAAGAGTTGGAGTTGATAGGCAGCCGCAAAATTGCGCTAGAACATATTAAAGGCTAAATATTCAAAAATAATTGGGCCACAAGAATTTAAATTTGCTCGCCAGCTCAAAGAATAGAGATCCGGCTGGATACTTGTTTGAAATTCTGCCTTTTGAACTGCATAAAAGGCTTAAAGCACAAAGCAAAGAGTGGGTGACCTTTATGAATTTCTCCTTCCATTATTATTTATTTCTTATAACAGTTATTTGTGTACCCATACATTGGCATAGTAAAATTTTTGACACTTAATTTCATTGTCCTTCACACGACAAAAAAAAAATCCTAATTGCTTTCCATGGAAAATGTCCAATGTCGAGTGTGAACCGTGGAACAAGTGAGTGAAAGTTACTCCTTTATTGAAATAGTTTGGCGAAAATGAAGCAATTTCGACAGCCACTAATGGGCATTTTTGGTTGCGACTTTTCAACTGGCGGCCAAGCAAATGTAAATGTAGCATGCAAAAGATATGTATGTATGTATGTAATGTGCAATAACGCTTGTGAACTTTGTGAGTGAGTGAAAACATATGTAAATTTTCCAAGAAAATGCTACCTCGTCCGCCAGTCAGTGGCATGTACCTTCCTTCCTACCCACCATCTACCCACTTTGCCCATTGCGAGCGGCCTGCAAAACCGCGTGACGCCAACGTCTTGACGTGCTTCGGCATTATTAGTGGAGCGTCGCTTAAGAAAATATTTTAGTGAAATTAAGAAATATTTGCGGTTGCCACAAAACTACTTAATAAATCTTCGTCTTCGACTTAAATATTGCCATTAACGTCGAGTTAGAAATATGTTAAATGACCTAAAATGTTTACGTTTTGTTTAAGAATATCTTACACTTATAAATATACTTCTTTTAAGTAGGTATGCACATTAGGATGGTCCAAAAAAAAAGTAAAGTTGGAATTTTATGAATACCTCAGCTCAAAGCTCCGGCAAATCGACCAATCACTTTTTTATATAAGCGACCTGATACCCGCGATTCCGCCTGCGTAGCTTACTACTTTTCCATATATCTGCAGCGTGGAAGAATCTGTTATTGTATCAAGCCATTTTAGTGTACCACCTGTAGCCGCAGCAGCGGAATCAGGCGGTATTAAAAAAACTTGTTTTTTAGATTAGTGTTCTAGGGTTAAAAAACAATGTCAGTATATAGAAGAACGTAAGCTGTATACGTTTTTAATTTCCACTAAATCTGATTACCTCGACTGCAGCGACACCTAGCGGACCCATTTTTTGTGAGAGTATTTCGAGTCTCATCAAAATCGGACCATAAATAAGGATTTTGTGAACAACTCGACAATAGCGCCATCTAACGGATTCATTTTTCGTAAAATTATTTCCAATCTCATACAAATCGGACTATAAATAAGGATTTGCTGAATACCATGACTCCAACGCCGCCTAGAGGATCTATTTTTGTAAAAGTATTTCTCGTCACCCCTCCAGTCTACTTTCTAATTTCATCAAATTCGTACGGTAAATATAGATTTTATGTATTCAAAAAACTATTTAAAAATTCAGTGAAATGTAGGATAACAATAAGGGTATCAAATAAAAGAAAAAAATCTGTAAAATTATAAGAGAATACATTTTTTTGTACATAAGGACGAATGGGCATGGAAAATGTCCTTTACAAATTTTGTCCTTATCTAAATATCGTTGAAAATTTGCAATATTTTTTTTTTTGAGAAAATTGTTGTTTGAGGACTAATATACGCACGACCTCATCATCGAATTTCGTACTGCAAACTTTATTTACTTAGAAGGATAGAATTTATTAAAAGTGCATTTTCAATACCTATTCGTTCTTGTAAACCAAAAACCTTTATTGTTTTTAAATTCTACAGAATTTTCTCTCATATTGTTATTCGACATTGCACTGATTTAAATTTTTTTTTTTACTGAATATATCTTCCTAAAATTTCAAAGGTCTTTGGAAAAAATCCTGACATCATAGTGAAAAACTAAAAACGCAGTTTTACTATATTTGGCCCATAGTTTCGTGCGTATATCGATGCTTTCGTGTGTCTTGATTTAATTTTTTTTTTTGCTTTTGTCGCGCTTTAATTTTAAAATTCAAAACACTTACCTGCTACAGAGGCGATAACTTAAAGTTTATGGCAATTTATTAAGTGTTAACTCCAATCAAAGGTTTACTTACTTCGTCCTGCAAAGAGAAAGAAAAATTTTCAATATTAAAAATAAGTTTAGTTAAATATCGATTAAAATTAAATTCGAAGAAAAATATGTAGGTAAAAAAAAACTACGAAAGCCAAAGTGCCAATTAATAAAAGGCCAAAATTGATTAAATTCCACAGTGCAAGAGTGGCAACAATAAAAAAAATGCAGATAAAAACGTTTCGGAGCAAATAAACACGCAACCAAGGCAGGAAAACTTAACGTAAACCTTTCAAATAAACACAAACGCCCTGCCCGTCCAGTTCCATTCTTTTACACTTTCGCATGCCATGAAAATCAGGAAGACAGCGAGTAGACGTGCAAAAATGCCGAAATTACCCAGCATCCGTACAACAATAATAGCAACAATAACAACGGCAGTGCCAATAAGTATAGAATAGTCTGCCAGTCGTTTAAAGTGCTCTAGCAACTTATTGTTGGCATATATAACTTTCATTTTCGGGATATAGGTTCTTTGGAGCAGTAGAAATATTATCGGGTACAAATTTTATATAAATTTAACAAATATTGAGCATTTTAAGACAAAAAATTTTTGAAAAAATTTGCAAATTTTTTTCATTACCAAAATGCTTGAAAACCGCTCGAATGATTTTGTTTTTGTTTTCTTTAATCAAAAATTCAAGGGTTTTCCTTTCGTTTGGTATATGGGAAGTATTGGTTGATATCTTCTATATATGTTTATTTTATTCAAATATATGGGCATAAATGATTCTCCATACAAAATCACCTCGTCATCATTTTGCAAACACGTGCATATGTTGGAAGTGTGGGAAGGAGACAAAAAGTATGTATGTGTCCGTAAGTACATATTTCGGGGTTTATCGGTATAATAATCGATACTTTGTCGGTTTTATTACCGATGTTTTTATCGATTTTGCTATCGAAATTTTTATCGATAATGTTATTGATTTTGCTATCGATATTTTCGGAACTTATCGATATAATGATCGGTATTTTTTCGATTTTGTTATCGATATTTTTTCTCGATTTTGTTATAGATATTTTGTTGACTTTGTTGTCGATTATGTTATCGACACTGTAATCGATTTTATGATAGATTATTTATCGATTTTGTCATCGATATTTTTATTGATTTTGTTTACGATTTAGCTATCGATATTATTATTGCTTTCGTTATCGATATTTTCATCGAATTTGTTATCGATATTGTTATTGGTTTTGCTATCGATATTTTCGGAACTTACCGATATAATGATCGATACTTTTATCGATTTTGTTATCGATATTTTTTATCGATTTTGTTATCGATTGTGTAATCGATTTTGCTATCGATTTTGTCATCGATACTTTTATCGGTTTTGTTACCGATATTTTTATCGATTTTGCTATCGATATTGTTATAGATTTTTTTATAGGTTTTATATTCGATATTTTTATTGATGTTGCTATCGATATTGGTATCGATATTTTTATGGGTTTTGTTATGGATTTTGTTATCGACTTTATAATCGATTTTGTTATCGACTTTGTTATCGATTTTGTAATCGATATTTTGATAGATTTTGTAATCGATTTTGTAATCAGTATTGTTATCGATTTTGCTATCGATTTTGCTTTCGATATTTTTTCGATTTTGATATCAATATTTTCATCGATTTCTTTATCGATGTTTTTATCGATTTTGCTACCGATATTATTATCGCTTTTGTTATCGATATTTTTTGCTTAGT
Source organism: Rhagoletis zephyria (assembly GCF_001687245.7). Taxonomy (NCBI): domain Eukaryota; kingdom Metazoa; phylum Arthropoda; class Insecta; order Diptera; family Tephritidae; genus Rhagoletis; species Rhagoletis zephyria. The sequence goes on from NW_016173305.1 coordinate 11,621, forward strand.
GTGTGCTTTTGTTTTTTTACTTGGATATGCTCTTAACCATACCACGTATTCTACGTTTAAATTTAGCGGCTGTATCTCCGATACAGCCTGCAGGCCAAGACGAAGGCGCTGGACTGTTCCTTTTTTTTATTTGATTTAATTTTTCTTCTTTAAAACTTGTAAACCGTAGAATAGAAGTGAAAGCGTTGTGTGTGTGTGGGTGCTCGTAAATTCTTTATCAATGTTTGTTTTTGGTTGTTGTCGAGTCAATGTTTTTTTCTTCCATTTGCTGCCGTTGCCGTTGCTGTTGCCGTTGCCGCTGCTGCTTTGGCGACAAAATTGATTTGTTCAATTTTTCCAACGATTAAACTCGCTGAAATTCACATTAGTAACGGTACATTTACTTTGAAGGTTGCGGAGTAATTCGATGATGCGTCCATTGCCGCGTCGTGCCGAGGCGATATGATATTTTTTGGTACTCGGATGTCAGTCAAATCGTC
>NW_016173306.1:0-142 GCF_001687245.7 Rhagoletis zephyria
CGGTGCCACGCCCATTTTCCAAAATTGTATCATAAGCGTATTTCTTTGTTAAAAAAGTGTTGCAGCCATCAATTTTGAATAAATTAGCATTAATATTTACTGATTTATCGAGGATTTCGTATTTTTCTAAATTGCCGTTATA
>NW_016173306.1:247-551 GCF_001687245.7 Rhagoletis zephyria
GTGCCAAGTTTGGAAGAAATTGGTGCAGCGGTTACCAAGATATATATATGTAACCATAAGTAGGCGTGGATACGCCCATTTGCCAAATTTTTTTAATACTCTTATTTTTCGTCTTAAACTCATTGTAAATGTCAATTTTGAGTGAATTATCTTCAGTAGTTACTAAAATATCGCACTTTTCGTATTTCTGAAAATTACCGTTATATGGGAGGTAGGCGTGGTTATTGTCCGATTTCGCCCATTTTCAATACCATCCGTCCTATGCCCAAAAGGAGTCCACGTACCTAGTTTCGTTAAGATATCT
>NW_016173306.1:724-12097 GCF_001687245.7 Rhagoletis zephyria
GACAGACGGACGGACGGACGGACAGACAGTCACCGCTTAATCGATTTCTCTTTTCATTCTGATCATTTATGTATACATTTGTCTATATCTATGTCTATGTCTATGTCTTTGTCTATCGATTCGTTTTGCCTGTTACAAACAACCGTTATGTGAACAAAGTTATAATACCCTTGTGCACAAGTGCGCTCGGGTATAAAAATCATTGAACATTCTTCGTATGGAAGGAAATGACTGACATTGCCAACAAATAAAAATTTTCAAAAATCAATGGTAAGTCACAGCTACTTAAAACTTGCACTTTATTATGTTAAAATTGAGTGGACTATAAAACTGCATATTCAAAAATTTTCTAGGAAATACATATATTTAAAAAGCTCGGATTTTTTCGAAAATTTGTTGAATTCTTTTTTCATTAACTTACTGAGATATGTATGTAGAACAATATGGGTGTCAATGAAGCTTTAAGAAGATTGTAGTTTGAAAATATCTTAAAAGGGTTGCCACATCGTTGAAAAGTCAAATTTTATTAAATTGTGTACAAGTTACCTATGTATATCAAATATCTAATTATGGGTAATAAATGATTATGTATTGAGAAATCTTTAGTTTAAATATCTAGAATATTTTTGCTGTTTAACATTACATTTAATTAAAATTATTTAGTAAGTGAAATGATTTATTTAAGTCTGGGTATCAGTCGAAATGGTTTCTAAAAGACTTTATTTCAAACTACGTGTGGAAGGATTTCCCCTGTTTAAAAAGTTAAGTTGAGCTTGAATCAAGAGAATTAAGTAATTGAAATACGTACCGCTATATGGGAAAACAAAATGAATATCTTTTATTTTCTTGGCTGAGTTTAAGTATGTATTCTGAGTTTTATTGAAATAAATTCGTCCATGTGTTCAATGAGTATTTGAAGTTGAAGCCCACTAAAAGAGGAAAATATTATTTCATTGGCTATTTTTAGCTCAAATGAATGTTATTCGAAGTTTTTGACGCTTCGTACTTCTTTGTACGTTTTCTGTAGAGTGACTTTGTAATATACATACATAATTATTTTATTGTTCGACTGCGCTGAGTAGTTGTGCATACACATGTTTGATGCAGAAAAACTAAAAGTCATGAAATTAAAAATAGTTTTGCTACATTATTCTCGCACAACTTTATTACCTACAAGTTATTATTGTAACACAACCACCTGTCACGCATACGTCTGTGGGTGCGAGAATAAAATAATTCTCGATTGTTAAAACTAGTAGCGAAAGGTTGTGTTTATAATTAAAAGTTTTTTAGAAACATATTCAACTCTTTGTTGGAATAAAACACACAATTATAAAATCCACGAGTGTGAAAATCATGAGCTGGTTAGGAGACATCGTCTCGTTTAGTGATACGGTGGTGGAAATACGCTCAGATTCATTTCTACTGTACATAAGTTATGTTACTAGACAGCGAACAATGGAATGTCCCATCAGGACCGGGAGAAAGATAACATCAGTATCTCAAGAATTGTTTTTGAATTTATACAAAACATAAAACGGGTTAGTTTTTGCAACCAAGATTCTCACATCTCCTGGATAACTGAGCGCAAGGGAAAGAGCTGGGTGCAACCTTGCTGGACAGGTCTTAAAAAGATGTGGACTATCTCTCACACGTTTCTGCCAAAAGTCTTTCACCTATTTCTTCTGACGTTTCGTCTGTTTCGAGGCAGCAAGAAACAAGCGGGTTGTCATATACGCCGATTACAGAGAGATGTTTTGGGGACCAGAGAAGTGGGCGATCAACAAATTCACAAGTTGGCTGTAATCCTATATGAATAGTAAAAGCAAGCGCTTGTTAAACTTTCTGAGGTTGAGGACAACATCGATGCATCGACTATTTAAGCTAGAGAACGAGAACTCGTTCTAATTTTGGTTTAGTTCTGCATGATATCAAAATGTTATGTCAAGAGCGTTCACACAAAAGAATCAAACGTGAACAAAGATATTGAGAGCAGTTTGAATGAGAACAAAATTAGAAACAAAAGGTTCATGAACATTTCCGTAAAAAACAAAATGCAAAAAAAAAAAGCTTTCAGGAACTTTCTCAAGAAGAAAAGGATGAGAACGAAACTTTCGGGAACGTTTTCAATTACTAACAAATGAGAAGGAAAGTCTGAGGAACGTTCTGCTGGAGAAGAAAAACGCTTTGAAAACTTAACACGACTGTCAATGCAATCGTTTATCATTAGTGTGAACTGTGCTTTTATGGAACAATTTTTTTTTGTTTTCCCTGCAAGAAAAGTTCGTGTATTAAATTTTGCGTTGACTTAATTTGCATAATTATCTTTAAGTTCTTTTCTGATTAATATTAATGTTCAAACATTTTAAACTAAATAATGAACGCTATGTGAAAAATTTTGTTTTCGCTTCTATTCTACGCAAAAAGTTTAGTTCTCTTTCAGAAAGTTCCCTAGGCTTTAGTTCGCAACATGTACTTTGAGAGAAAATTCCTTAGATATTTGTTCCCGTTTTGTTTTTGTTCCCATTTTGTTCTCTCATAAATGTTCACAAAAGTATTGTTTGCATTTTGTTCTATTTGGGAACGTGCCACATAGTTTTGTTCTTAAATAATTCTCATTGAGAACGTTCTCGGCTGTTTTTTCCCATTTTGGTTTAAGTTTTGAAGCGTTTTTGGTAACAAAACTACCGACATTTAGTTTCGATTATTGTTCTCGGTCCCTGATTTAAACATTGAGTGGAAATATTTCGATGCATCGACATTTTTCCGACATCCCTACTCGCCACCCAGTGATCAGCAACTGTTGACTTCACTAGGTCGGATACGCCGAAAATTCTCTACCCACCTACCAGAAACGCGAGGAGCACAAGGGCTTCGTGAAGGTGCCAGAGCACGTTCTATGGGCAAAGAAAATAGTTCTAAATTTTGAAATGGAATCGCTGGCAGAAGTGCAGGGGGCTATTCTGTAATGCGATGCGAAAGAGAAATGCGATGCGATAGGCAATCGCCACAGCGTATTACTTGCGACGTATTTGCCTATCGCATCGCATTTCTCTTTCGCATCGCATTACAGAGTAGCCCCTCAGGTCGCTAAAAAGGGCAAAGCGCACGCCGCATAGTGCGACCTAAAAACGAATATTTAAAGAAATGATTTGCAATTTCGTAGTAGCGGATTTACTTATCTTTCTGTGAAATCTTATTAAAAAGCTCGAAACTTTTACATACAGGTGAAGCTAATAAAAGCGTGTTAAAAAAAGTCATTAAAATTTTATTTTATTCAGTAGCTAATACTTTTCCAAGTAACCACAAATAGGTTCAAAGGCAGCACCCGACAGTGTGTTATGGTTTCATTTAACAACTCAAATTTTGTTAAAAAAGAAAAACGACTTATTATCTATTTCTAAAGGCGGCACACACCGAGCATCTGACTCCTGAGTCGGTTTGGATGTGTTAGATAAAATAAATTTGTATTAGTTACACCGACATGACCCTGAATGACTCAACTGTGTGTAGTCGAAAGGCGAGTCTACACGTACACAAATGACTCTCGAGTCAGAGGTACCGTGTATGCCGCCTATAACAAATATTCTGTTACAGTGTTGATATTTACACAATTTTCTACGTATTTACAGATGTAGATTCCACTTGTTTTTTTTTTTGGATTTCCTTTACTTTTACATGTTTATAACTATTCCCTTTGAATCTATCATAATGTTGTGCTTGGGCGAAGGCCGCATTCCGACTGAAAATAAAGAGGGGACTTCGGGTACAGGCCGTTACTGAGAACTATTTTTCGCTTCTTAGAGGATTAATTCAGCCAACTCCATGATGAAAAAGCCCTATCTAGAAATTATTTTTCTCAATCTTATCCTTTGCTTTGATTGTCAAATAATCAAAATATATAGGCACCAGCGAAAGTAGCTCCGCTGCTGAATGTTGCAGAAAACCCAGCAACACAATTTTCATCTACGGGTATGTCTAAGCTGCCTGTAGAAATAATTGATTTGTGGAGATGTCGAAGTCTACCAGGCCGACACTAAAACTCTGGTCAACTTAGCGGCATTGGTGGAAACCCAAGTTTAACCCAGCGTTCATATGACCAAGGGTTTTTTTTACAATTTCCTACTGAATAACATACTAAATTAGGTTCTTTAAAAAATGAAACGTGTCCTTCAATATTATTGAACATTTAAAAACATTTACTAAATAAGTATTTGTGCCTGGTTCCGACAAAAAAAACAATATATTTACTAGGATTATGAATTTTATGAGAAGCTTCTTCGTTGAAGAAGTGCACTCGAATACTTGCCCTGATTTGCTGAGACCCAATTGCCTTTAAAAAACGTTTTTTTTTTAATCGGTTCGTTCTTCCACAGCCTGGCCACGAACCTGAACCCCAATCTTACAAAATTTTTGCTATAAGAGAAAGTTTCTGTTTAGTAGAAATCTGCGCAAAATATTTCTGTTTTCATAATTTTTCACATTTATTATCTTATTTCACTTAATAGATGTAAATTTTTATTCACATTAAGCTGGGCTAATTAAACACTCACGCTCGATTAAATTTTACGGAACGTTCTTTTTACGTGCTTTTAAAGTGCAACTTTCAAATAGTTGGAAATTTCTGTGTGAGAAATATCACATGCACGTGAACGTGTATTCTTTTTTGGTTAACAAAATTATTAAATAAGTGATCCGAAACTGTTTTACGCATCACTTTGTTGCTTAAAATTTTCTAAGTTTGCTGAGTTTTCACAAGATTTTCTTATAATTTTTAATTTCATAATATACTTTCACTGGTATAAATGAACTTTTCACATATGCCTATTTCATATATTTTTGCTACCCGACCGGCTGAAATGTGTTTGTATATGGCGCACTTCCTTGTCAGTTGTTAAAAATGATGAATGTTTGAAAAGTTTGGAATGCTGCACAGAGACTGTTTTGATAATTATCATTTCAAATCCACTGATGCTTGTTTATGCATTATTGCATAATTGGTTGACATATAAAGGTTGTATATACATAATCCTAACAAAAAAAAAAAAACACACATTTTTTCCATCTGACTTGTTACTAGTTATTTAATTTAACTAAATAGTAATTTTTTTCATATTTTTGCACTTTGCATTTATGTTTAACTTTTACTCACTTTAACTATGTACACTAATAAGTATATGCATGTGGTATTATTAACCTAAATTTTTTCTAAAACACATACACAAATAATATTTCGCATGACAGCTTTCTTTATACATACATTTGTACATAAGTGTACTATATTTATTTTATATACTTTTAAATACCCTGAATGACTTGATTTGCATTTGTGCTACTCTCCGATAGTGTAAAGTTAACTTCGCAACGCGCTCATCTAAACTGAATCAGTGTTTTCGTTATGTTGACTATTTATGTGAAAACAACTTCGCAGCATCTGTAGGCGGAAATTATGAATGAAACGCCAAGAAATGCTAGCGCGCCCGAGTAGCCTTTGCAGTTCGTGTTCTCACGATTGTCAGAAAGGATACTGTTATATGAACAGAAAGTCTACAGAGTTGATTAACATTTGCCTGTTGCCATATTTTAAATGAGAAATTTGGTTATTAAGTAGTAGAAGTCACGTAAATAAAAATAATTTTCCGAGAAAAACTGACACAAAGTAAATGGACAAAAAAAAGCGCTGTTCTAAGCTATACAGTAGTGTTCAGATAAAGTTTACCATTACTAAAAATTAGGGCATTCGCTTGCGTTACGATTGTATGGTCGTGAATGCTGTACGATGACAGCTAAAGATGAAATGTCATAGAGTAAGTTGCAGCAACTGGAAGACCGTTGCTAAGGAAGTTGAAGCTTGGAAAATAATTGTGGAGCTTAGACTTCTCTCTCGCCTGGTGCAGACTGCATCATACTCGGTAAGAATGTGTAGTTGTGTATAGCTGGTCGAGTTGCCGAATCGGAAAAGATCATTTGCCCACATTTCCAGCTAATGTAGATGTCCTCTCAGTATGCAGTGTCCCGCAAGGAACATGCTGGGTTTCTAAGCATCCCTCTAGCGAGACAGTGCGCCGCCTCGTTACCCTCTATTTCTCTGTGGCCAGGTAGCAATCTTACTGTTATTGCGTTTGCCAAGGGAGTTAAGCTTCGCTATGCACTCCATGTTTAATAATGATTTGACTTCATAAGTTAGGAGAGCCTTGAACTCTATCTGGCTGTTATTGATACTTACGAATCTATCGTTTCTGTACCCGCTAATCATGATTGTCTCCGCACAAAGATAGATGGCGTAATCTTCTGCTTGGAAGATAAGCGGATATTTAGTCATAGAAACAGAGATCCTGGTCCTGGATCCGGAAGTTCCAGTCCCTATTCTTTCAGGGGTCCTCAAGCCATCTGCTTACCAAAAAAGGGTGTCGATTTGATGCATTTTTTTTTTAATCTCTTCTCAAAGACTTGGGTTCTACCTAGGGTTGCTTTTCTTTCTCTCTTTCTTAATCCGTTTTTAATTAGTCTATTTGATTTGTGATTTTATTCACTGAAGGAATAAAAAATAAATTTTATTTGGGATTTGATTCGTCGATCAAATAAAAAAATCAATTTTTTTGTGATTCCAGTCCTCGGATAAACGGAAAAAGTAAAAGTTATTTTTGATTTCATTCATTGGAAAATACTCGAAAATCGTGCTTGCCTAATTTTTTTGTTGGAAAATTACGATTCTAATTGATTTGTTCAATAAATTAAATCACAAATAAATTTTGTTTTTCATTTGTCCGACGGATCTAATCACAAATAAATGTCATATAGTATTTGGTCGAGGAATTAATACTATTCATCACTTGATTCTTAAAACAAAAAATAAATTTATATTATCTAGGATTTAATACAACTTTCGATTAAAAAATCAATTTGATTTTGAGATTTGTGATTTGTGAAAATCACGCAGCCCTAGTTCTGCCTACGTATGTCATCTCTAGGGAGCCCGATGGAGAACTGTTGGGATAAGAGATAAGAAAAATGGTAAAATGAAGTAACTGTTCAAAAGAGCAAAACTTCTTCTTCTTCTTCTAAAGCTCTTATTAAGGCCTATGCATGGGCACACGAAGTACATAAATATTGATACAAATATTATTTTCTATTTTTTCAATAATTTTGTTTGTAAATTAGCTACTTTTTAAGATGAATACGTTACGCATACGCCATGTTGCACAAATATCCGATTTTGGAATTTCGTTTTTTTTTTTGGGGAAATGATCCTGAATTGGTATTTTGTTTTAAAGATTTTTGCTTTTGTATATTATTCATCTTTATTCTCAGATTTGTTTACTTTTTATGTCGCACTAGTGCATTTCAAAGAATATTGTATTAAATTAGAAAAGAGAAGTGCAATACATATTCCTATACATACATAAATACAAACAAATGTATGCCAATCATTTAGGTCTTTGCTTTTCTTCCTTTATTATTTTCTACGTAGTACAACAACTAACTACTAGTACATTAGGGTATCCCAAAAATATTATTTTGGAATGAAGGTGTGACTCCATCACCAACACAAAAAAACGAAACGAACCGAGAGGTCTACAGTAAATAGGGCCAAGGTCTTGACCAGATCCACGTTCGACGTACCGATAATTCCGTATATATCTATGTGAACAGGGAGGACTTCGTAAAGTGGCCAAAAGACATTCTATGGACAAAGTAAATAGTAATTCTGGATTACAAAATGGAATCGTATGGAAAGATGAAGGTCGCTAAGCCCCCCACGAGTGGTCAAAGAAATATTTTTAACATCACTGAAAATATTAACGCTCTAATGACAAAATATTCTGTATGCAGCTCGTCTACATCAGTGAAGAAAACGCATTTTACTGGCATCCCGAGAAGATTTGGATTGCCTAAGTATTTAAAATGATTATTTAAATAAAAATAAAAATTTACAGGTATGTAATTACGCACTATGATTGTTCGCAACAAAAATTAAATCAAAGCCATTTTATTCAATGGCAATTGTTAAATAAAAAAAAAACCACAAAAGACTGGCGGCAAGAAAATGAAAAAAAAAAACAATCAATCAAATCAAATCAAATTAAAATACACATTTCTTTGCAGGACATTTCTTTCCATTGTGTTGTATTTTTATTTTATTATTTTTATATGCACATGCCCAAATTAAGATCGGAACATTACCCGCAAATGGCGAATGAAAACTGCCTTTCTAACGTAATGTTCTTTACCGATATGATTGAACATTTGCAAAACTTAAATTGGAGAGAATAAAAATGTTTTTGATTTGTCGCAAATTATTTTAAGTTTTGAAACTAAACTACGTCTTTTTATTCATGATCTCGAAAAAAAAAGAATATTTCATCATTTTCCATGACATGAAATATTACACTTGATTTAAAAGCAGATTTTGGAAAAAAAGTTTGCCGATTTAAAATTATTTAAATGTGCGTTTGCATATTTCATAATTATTCATATTTTCACATTTTATTCATATCATCCGCATATAGCCGATATCAGCCGAGCGCAATGCGGCCGATGTCGACTGTAGGGTTCGCGTAGCGTAAATGTGAGCCAAGTTGGCAGCCCTGATTTGGCATCGACTTAATAGAAAGAAAATTAACGGAACTATTAAAGCGCACGTTTGTACTGAAATGCATTACAGAATTTATTGAATTTACTTTATAATTCACTGGAACTGGTTAACGCACGTACTTTACGTCAAGTATTTAGTTATGTGTAATATGGACATAAAAGGAAATAGCGAGCAAGAAAGTGAATAGCGTTACAATGTATAAAGTACATAGCTTTATGTGATTACGAGTACTAAACTCTTTACACGGCTTTATTGTATTATTTTTTTACACTCGAGCAATTTGATTATGCATGAGCTGCACTGAAAAGTTTGCGCTTTTGCCATTGCAACATTTGTATCAAACAAGACCGTAGAAATGATGTTAAGTTGCACAACCTAACGTACAGATTAATTACCTCTCATCTACGTGCTATTAAACAAAAAGTCACAAAGGGAGGTTATTTGTTGTTTTCTTTTTTATTGAAACTTAAGAATAAAACTTGATTTAGATTGTAGGAAAATATTTAAAATATTTCTACATTAAAATTCTTTTACTGCGCTATGCTCACTAGTGTGCTCACTAGTTTAAAGGTCATCGAAAGCTCTAATTTGTGTATATATAGGTCATTCCATATTTACAACAGAAAAAATTACTGACACGTATTTTTTTCTACTTCAGCACTATACGGAATTTGCAAATTACAATTCTTTAAAATTTAAAATATTTTCAAATATTGGAGTTTTTCAATGAATTCTTCCAAATTATTATTTTTTGCATAAATAATTTGCACTTAATATAAATTGTTATATGCGAATGATAAATACAAAAATGAGACTCTTGGAAATCGTTGATTTTCAGTTTAAATGAAGGAAGAGATATATGTAAAAAAAATCCCTAGTCTTTGTGCAACGGCAAATTATTTATAATAAGGCGAATATGTTTACAGCAAGCAAAATCAAAGAACTGCACATAATAGGAGAATTTTTATAAAATCGCCAAAATGGTTTTTCATGTCAAAGTAATTCAAATTGCATTGTAAATAAAACATTAAAAAACTAAAAAAAAAAATGTTTAGTTTTATGTTTTATTTAGTTCTATACTTTTAAACTGAAATTTTCTTAGAAATTTTTATTTTCACACGAATACAAATAATATACAAAAATTCTACTTTTAAAATACACAGAATTAGAATTTAGCTTTTTTGCACAAGTGGCAACACTCTTAAAATAAAAAAAAACGTTAAATGAAAAGATTTCTAAGTACTCTTTCTTTTGATACCTGCATTAAAATATTCCATATAACGTGTGTAAAACTTAGTTAAATTCAAAATTTCAAGCAGGTGGAATCACATTCAAAATACATTCCAACTAAAACCTTCCTAACTCTCTTTTTTCAGACATATTGTTATACATATTTCAATCGTCTAATTTCCTTAGTGTAAATAAAAATATATTTTTATAGCAGGTGGAAACCCTATTACATGTAGTTTAGAAGTAAAGCCTTTTAAAAATCGGTTCGATTGATACCCATATTGTAGTAATCAATTTAATACATAAAAAAATTTTAATAAATATTTTTAACAGGTGGCAACCCTTCTTAAATATATAAAACCTTGCTGCACATCTACCGGACAAACCATTTAATTTGACACATAATTTTTGAATATTTATTCAAAATTAATATTTAAAATGAATTTAGCGAAAATTTGGTTTTCCAAAAATTGATAAGAAGATGCTTAAGGAGGCCGAGAGCAATATGTACATATGTACATAGGTATATGACATTTTGTGAAGCACTTTTCGAGAAACACATATACGTAAGTGAGCGGTGCTTAGGAGGCACTTCTCCGCTTGGCCCGGTTCCCCATCCGGTGTGTACGTACACTAAATGTGTTCATACAGTTATTTTCTAAAAAAACAAACCTACGCAGTCCATCCGCTGAGTACAGTTACTACACATCATATTCTGTGATTTTTGCTACGCAGATTAACCTAATAACAAATTTATTAGTACCTTTTAGTCGCACCACTTGACGGCAAAATCGACTTAATTTTCTCATAATCTATTTGCATACCAAAGTTATCAATAGTCCTCCCGCAGAAAATGTATGCTCAACTCTTCTCAGCGCTCTCATTATTGTTTACTTATTATTGCAGAATATTTTTGGCGTACATTCATATCGAATACTTATTGGAGTGTTACGTGACATTCTCGAATTGGTATCTATTGTTCGCAGTTATGCGAACATGTGCACGTCAATGATTGCAAAAGGGTAATTTGAGGGGAAAAGTTGTTAAGTCTGTAAATTAGTAATTAGTCGGAAGAGCATACAACAACAACACTTGGCTGCTCGTTTTATTCGCGTGACAATTTGCAGCCCCCAAAAGTGGTTTACTAACTGCAATTTTACATTTGTGCAACTGTTTTTTTGTCGGTAATTTTCGCTGCTCTAAGTATATGCATTTGTGTATAAAGGTAAAAGCAAAAATGCATGTACCCACGTATGTCAGGAAATTTGCATCCGGTTCATGTAGCTCATGCCTTCCGCTGTTTCAACCAAGTATTCTCTGGGTAGCAACCCAACACTCTTTCGAAAGCGAGCTAATTGTGAGTAGTCAGAGCCTGCTGGAAGAGGAAGTGGGAGACCTCCTCTGAGTTCGAAAGACCAAGTAGAGAAGAACTTGGCTTCACTTTACATTTCTAATTGGCACAGAAAAGAAACGAGTAGTGTGCTTTATTTAACGAAGAAGGTGCATTCCACTGTTACGTACAGACAAGTTCAACTAATTTTACGGTT
>NW_016173307.1:0-12097 GCF_001687245.7 Rhagoletis zephyria
CCCATTGTCTTGGTAATTTATTTATTTTATACGGGACGCCAAATGTTTTCTTTATAAACTGTTGTCATTTTCTAATCTAAATGCCTTATGATTCGAATCGAGGAATGCATACCGTGGCCAAAATAGAAATTAGAACTCGACATTTTAGTAAGTTTTCGCTATTTTTCTTTAGTTTATTTAATATTTATTATTTATTTCATGAAAGTAAAGCTCCTTTCCTAACAAAAACCTTTTAATACCAAATTCCCTACTTTGTGCAAAAAACTATAAAAATTATTTCTGCAATGTTATACCAAAATGTCAATCATTTTAATTGGAATCTCTAGAAAAAAATTTGGTTTGCAGTTTTGCAGCTCATTAAAATTTAGTATAATACAGTGCGAGGGGGAAGTGCTGCTCATTTGCTCCTCTTCTCAAAACTTACTTACTTTGTATGAAAAAAATGCGTAACGCCGCACAGTGTTTCGACTATATGAAGGCAGGTGGAAATAATAGTACACCCGCACCGATTTCACTGAAACTTGACATTTGCTCTAGTTTTACCTAGAAATAAAAAATTATAAAATCTTGTAAAGATGGAATAATTGCCACGCCCTCTATTCTTGGGGGCGGAAACATAAAATTTCATCCGATATCGATGAAATTTAGTTTTTAGTCTTTATTTCATTATATTTTATACTTAAATATAAAATATGGGGAAGATTAGATCACTATAACGTCCAAAACTCACAACAAATATGGGCCCAGTCATTAAATGTGATGGAATTTTGGCTAATTTTGGTTTGCTGCTTTCCACTATCAGAAAACAATGGTTATACTATAAAATGACTTAGGTGTAAATAGTCGCTTTTTTTCCCAATATTTGGTGAGATTTTTTTATTTTTCGAAAAATGGTTTTCGCGAAATTATGAAAAAAGCTGAAAATCTAAAATTAAGAAAATTAAAAATTACATATATTTGCAAAGTCTTGCGCAAATATCAAATTTTATATTCGAAAACTACATAAAATTCTCTAAAACATTCGTCTAATTTGAAGACCTGACGGACCGGTACTCACACTTTTTTTACTTTAGCATCTACATTTCAAAGTATATTTTTGGTAAGAAAATAGGAAAGTACCAAATAAAGGATACATAACTTCAACTGAATATTCTACTACATTTAAATAATTGATTACAGTTGAAAAAGAAACACTTTCTTTAATGGGTTAATCGCTAAAGGCAACTAAACTGATTAGTCGGCATCGCGCCCATTCCCGTATTTTTTTGAAAATGTTTCGTTCGTGAAGAAGTGGGGTGAGTAAATAATTTAAAATTTGGTATTTATGAGTTTTACTTTTCCCCCTCTAAGTCCAACCGTTTTTTTTTTTATCAACTGCCATTATGACTTTTTTCTGTGCGCTGTCAACAAAAAAAAAAAAATTGCCAAGAATTAGTCGTAAGCCATACCGACTTAAAATTCCACTTTATTGTACTAAAATTAAACGATTTTTTTTTAACAAATTTCACGGGGTAAAAATCTCGAGAAAATTATCCTACAAATTTGCGATGTTACTGTAAGAATACTGTTTCAGGGGAAACAGTTTGGAAAAAATTTGCAAATTTATTTATTTTTCCCGAATTCGGCTCTCATAAATATGGTCACCGTAATCATAGGTAAACCAAATAAAAATCAGTGAAAATTCATGTTCGGTCCTATTTTAACTTTTTCAACACTTTATTGCATTTTCTGAGTTTTTTTTTTCCGATTAGAGTAGTGAGTGATCTTTCCCTCGTGGCCGAGTGCTTAGATATGCCGACTGCCACTCGGGAGACTCATGGCTCAATTTCTGGTCGCAGCAACATCAAAAATAGCGGTCGCCGCTCGGCAGACAATGGCAAACCTCCGACTGTAGTTCTACAATAAGAAAGTTTCTTCGGGGGTGGAGTAAAAGTGTACATCACTAATTGGCGTTTAAGCGGTAAACATTCATTTATTGGAATCAAAGACGATATACTATGCATCCCCAAATAACCTAGGATATAGTTTTAAAACTATTTTGGGGTTTCTCCTAAACTGGCAAAAGCCCTGAAAACTTCGAAAACTTCGAAACTATTTTTTCGTTCGATAAAAGAAATCCGGTTTATTCGATAACCGAATACACTCTCCACTGACGCTGCCAAGTGTATTCACAATTATACTAATAATATTTTTATTAATTACAAGAAAATCGTATAGTTTCAGTAACTACCAATTTCACTAACAAAAAAAAAAAAAAAAAATTTGATATGCGTTACTTTTAAATTAAAAATGTCTGAATAAAAGTCATTTGATATGCGTTGCATTTTAACTTAAATAAAAAATTTAAAATTTTTTGCCATTTTGAAGAGACCTACATATAGTATACATCCACCTTTGTATGCAAATTCGCATGTTTTTTTGCTTTGCATTTCTATGTGTTTTCTTTGCTGTGTCAGTTTGTTTTGATGTGCCAATGTTGTTTTCCGTGTTTACTATTTACTTTTGCACACAGTTTATATGTATGTTTGAGTATGTGTGTAAAAAACTGGCGAAATTGTGTGAATGAATGGATTTTTATGTAAAAATAATGAGAAATGTGGTTTGTTATTATTTTTCGCTTTGGCCTTTGGAATGCTCGATTTTTGTTTTTTATTTTTATTTTTATTTTTATTTTTTGTTTGCTTTTAATTTTGTTATTTTCAGAGCGCAGTGAGTTTGTTGATGCATTTCCTGCGTAAATAAGTATGAAAACATGCATATTTATAAAGGTGAGTGTTGTATGTATGTATGTATGTATGTATGTATGTATGTGTATTTGAGAGCAGGTGTATGCGCGGCGCAGTTTTACTGCTTTATTACTTCCCTCGCACTTTTTTGCCGCTTTACTTTACGTGTTGTTGGCGTTTTTTTTTTTTGTTGCGTGAAAAAAGCCGTAGATTTTAATGAAAAAGGGTAAATTTCTTCAAACAAAAAGTAACGCATAAAGCACTACATTGTTGTGTTGTGTGCACACAAAAACGTTATGAAATTTGGCGGTGAGAAGTAAGAGCAACGGGGCAGATCTCGTTACAAATCCATGCAATGGCTGCTTCTGTGTAATTTAAAGTAAGCGATTGTATTTGAAATGTTCACTATACATACATATCTACATAAATTTAATAATTGCTTTTACTTTGAAATTAAAAAAAGTAGCCCACTGAATCTCTGAAAAAGAATTAGTGACAATGAATGTTCCAAAAATCTCACCATTAGAGCTGCTAGGCGATTCTCTGCTCTACCTACAAAAATAGTATCTACTGATTCAAACAAAAAAATTAAACATTCCCGGCTGGCTGAGTGCACTTTGGCAAAGTGTACCCATCAACGCGAGTAAGCTGCTTGATGAAAACAAAGCGTGTTCTAGCCAGTATTCCAAAGAGGAGATGAAAACTAAATGCGCTTAAATTCCAAGTTATACTCGTAGAAAGCAGCGAGCTACTGAAGCCATAGACTGAATTATGCGAGCTATGCTTTTGCTTAGTCAAATGGCTTTTTAAAATGAATAAACAAATTACTTACTCATTCTTTTTACGAAGAAAAATGGTAGCGCAATTTTTTTCTCTACCTTCCTACTTTTTACCAGCTTTTATTTAACTTGCTTTGTATGTATGTATGTACGTATGTAAGTATGTATGTTTGGGTTAAATCTAGCAACAGATTTTTAACCAATTTCCCTAAGAACCCGATGAAAAAGCAACATGAAAGTTGAATTAATCCAACAGATGGCGCTGGAGTCGAGATATTTGGAAATCGGTTCCGGTTTTTTTATTACTATTTATTTCTTCTGTTCGTTTTTTAATTAAATTAATGAACGGGATGGTCAGTAGTCCCTTTTTACTGAGTGAGAGAAATTTTTGTATTCTTAACAGTTCGTCTATAGCGCGGAGCGGAAACTAGGACTTTCCGCCCGCCGCACACAAAAGTAGACTGGAGACTAGGCCTCGCCAGCTACCCAAATTGCTATTGTATATCATTATTATCTTTACAAGTTAATACGTATAATTAGTTCACTCTGTAATATATCATACATACTTAAATATCTAAATCTTTTTATCTCAATTGTCTGTAAGAAAACATTTTTCCGTAGACTAAATAAATAAATAAAAATTTACATGCTATGTTATAATGCTTCCTGGACTTCTTTATGCTGCGTTGTACATATATATGTATATCGTTATTTAGGGGAAGTTATCAAGGCAATGGTTGAATAGCGCTATTTTCTGTATAAACAGTTTAGCGGCACAGAACCATTGGTTCCATGAACATTTTGGTACCTCACATCCATTAAAGCTTGTCACCACGAAAACTAAGATTTCCACTTATGTACATAGGATTGTATGGTATGTATTTAAGTATATGCATTTTGCACATTCCTGCCGCGAAAATGTTTATACAGCGAGCAGCGCTGCCTATTGCCTTGATAACTTCGCCTAAATAACGATACATAATATTAACACGAGAGATTTAATTTAACATTTTAATACGTTTCACAACGATAACAAATATTATTTTTCTACCTTTTTGGGAGAAGAGGGGAATTCATGTTATGCTCCTTTAAAATTTGGCAATAATGAGAACCACCGCATGAAATAGAGGCAATAAACTACCAAAGCGGGTACAAAGAGCTTTTCGCACTTTGGTGTTTTTGTTAGTATGTGCGTAAATATTACATTGCAAGCAAAATTTCCAAAGACATATACATATTTGCCAGTGCGAGTATGCATTGGCTTTTGTGCGACATGCGGTGAATATTACCTGACATTGGTCGAACAAAAGCAACAACAACAAAGTGTGGAATAAACATTTTCTTTTGGCAAAAGCCAAGTTAACAGGTAATTCCTGGGCTTTTCATAAGCCGAAAAGTTTTTGCCGCCAAAGAAAAATATTAACGTCAACGTGTGTTTGCGCCTGTGCATGCGCATTACTCTCTTGGCGACAGCTGGTAACTAAAATTTATTTTTGCAACCTACAGTAAAATGCAACGCATATAACTTGCTGCGCCTAGCTGCCGTTCATGGATAAAGGGAGACGCGATGGAAAAACTAACAAAAATTCATGTGAAAATTTCAATTGAAATTCTGCGGAAATTTCTTTGGCGGAGTCGCCAAAGGTGCGGCCGTGCGCCACCTACGCGTTGTGGTTGAAATTTTAATAACAAAAAAGATGTATGTATGTATGTACTTATGTATGTATACTCGAGCTTGTTTGTGGTATTGTGTGGTACTAAGGGTGTCCTCATGCGCATGTTTTTTAGTGAATATTTCTGCATTGAGTTTTTCTTTAGATTTAAAGGAGTAAACAGAAAGAATAAAATACATATGCAAGCATTCTTTATTTTTTTTTTTATAGAGTTGGGTATTAGTTAATATATTGTCGAAGGTATTTAGAAAGTACGTAGGTAGAGTATCGGAAATTTAGCGTATAATCTTATAACTCGAGTCTACATGTCATGCAATTTCTTCAAAGGTGTACTAATTCAATATTTAACTTATCTTATCAATTCAACTGAATAGGTGGCAACCCGCTTCAAAAATATTCGCGGCAGTAAACTTTCTTAAACCCCTTTAGTTTAACACCAGTATCGTGATTTTTTATTTATTTTATTAATTTAAATGAATACAATCTTTCAAACATGTGGCAACCCTCTTAAAAAATATTTTAGGCAGTAAACTTTCCTAAAGCTCTTTAGTTTGATACCCATTTTGCAATATTCAACTGTTCTTATTAATTAAATCAAATTACAACTTTCAACAGGTGGCAACCTTCAACAAAAATCTTTTCAGCTGTAAGCCTTCTTAAACCGCTTTATTTTGACAGCCATATTGCAATATTTAGTTTATCTCATAAATTTACCTAAACTGGAATTTTCAAACAGGTGGCAACTCTCTAATATTTTTTCTTCTATATTTCAAACTAGATCTCAAGAAATACATCGACATAAACTGTGTTCGATTCCATGCGTTAGTTTTTGAGTTATGCGCGTTCAAACAGACAGAAAAAAATTCTAAAAATTTTTGATTTTTTAATTTTTCTTTAATATCTATAAAGTACAGGCATCGGCCTGTAAAAATTTTATTATAGATATGTATATGTAGAATCCATTTTTATTTTTATAAACAATTTAAGTCTTGTGATATTAACTTTGACGTGTTACTTTGAGTGTATTGGGTACTTATTTTCAGTGTATGTAACTCCTTCAGCGCAAAACGCAGACATTCAAAAATCATGGCAAATAGTAATACTTATATTAGAATATGAACTAAACGTTGGGAAAAATATGTATGTGCTCCTCATTTGAAATAAACTGTAACGATTTGAAATTTGTTGCTCGTAGTTCTCAAGAAAGTATCTAATATTTAAAATTGAAGTTTCAGCAAAATCTGTTTTTTTGGAAACAATTTTGGTCTAAAATGGTAGATTACTTTTTCGTAAAATTTTCGAAAATGGTGCGTAGCTCGCCGCTTATGTCAAATATGTATGTGTCGAAAACACTTCACCGATCTATACCAAATTTGATACCCATATTTCGCATCACATTTTTAAGCACCGTCTTGAAAATTTTCGAAATCGGACAAAAATCAAAAAAAATCTCGGTAACTTTAACTTTTCGAAAATGATCGTTTTTTACTCATGACTCGTTTATAATTTAAGGAAAATGAATCACTCAAGAATTTATCCTTTCCTCAATGGACTTCAAGCAGTTTGAGTAAAACTTATTTTTGTGGGTTGAATTTGAAATTAAAAATTTTTTAACGTTCCGGAGATTTGCCCGCATGTGCATACATATACATATGTATAAAATTACCGATATTATTTATGTAAAATGTAAACTTTAAATATTGGCCGACAAGCAAAAAGATCTAAAAATTCAAATGGTTTGCCAATGTGGACAACCTTAGTGGATATACCTACATACACATATGTATGTATGTATGTACATAAGAACGGACATATATATGTACATACATGGGCACAGATGAAAGGGCGTGATGTGCAAAATAGTCGCTTTACTATAACGGGCCCATTCACTTTGATTTGGGAATTCAGTGCAGCTGCCTTTTTAAGCGTTTTGCAGCTCTTGTTTTGGTTTGTCGATGTAGCATTTTGATGCAGACGAAATTATTATTAAAATTTATTTTTTGAGAGCAATGCATCTTACTTGGCGTCAACACGCAGCCACCTTTGCAATTTCAGTTAATATTCAGTTATTCAGTTAATACCTCATCATAGCCTATTGAAAATGAAAACTTTTAATTTTTTTTACATTTTCGCTGAAAAACTCATCTTCAATCAATATGTGCCGGATCGTGTCCTTGCTTGGCCGACAACTTTCTTAATGTGCCGCAGCAAGCTTTAATTATAATTATTATACATACTTATTATCCTTTTTGCATGGATTTGCATCTGTTTGCTTTCGTTCCCATTTTTTGCCTTATTTCTTCACAAACAATTTTATTGCGGTTGCTGCTTGCTATTTAAATCTCTGAACCCACGCATTTTTTTCGTTTTTCTTCACCACAATATTATAATAATCGTAATATTAATGTTTATTTATATTTTCGCGACTTGATGAATTTTTAATGAATGTTAGTATAAATGCATAAAGACGTGAGAATTTCGAAATACCTTTTACCGCATACATATGTATGTAAATACATAGTAGTTACATACATATAATACGAAAAAAAGAAAACTCATCATAAAACAGTAGCTATATTTGAAGCAAATATTACTCAGTCATCAAATCCGGTCAATATATCCTTGCTCCCATTGAGGGTATAACCCGCAGATTGAGCCTTAAACGCGGTGGTCGCCGGCGTTCGCAGCGTTCCATTTTATCCCATTTGGCTTTCTCAAGCTGGTTTTATTAATTTGCATTTTTTACAGCTCACTGCCTGCCATAATTTATTTGTGTTCAACAGGCAGTCAACGCATCGAAAAAGGTGTTCAAGCTGACGGTGGAATGCGAAAAAAATTTAAAGGAAGAATCCGCTTTAAATTAAGAGTATTAAAAGCGAAAAAGAGCTAAGAGTATTAAAAATAATATAGGGCAGAAGAAATAAAACAAAAGCAACCCGAATGAAAAGTTAAAAAAAAAAAATAAATAATAAAAACAGTAGGCAATTTCCTTTCCAGACAAGCCAATATCTACATACATATACATATAATAATTATTTGGCTTCCCTTTTTCGATTTTTTGCTTCATAATTCTGGCTTTTGCTATTATTTTAAACCGAATTTAAAAATTTTCAGGCTTTCAAAAGAATTATGATAATTTGCCTTGAAATTTCTTACGCTTCAGTTGCAAATAATATTAAATTTGTCTGGGAAATATCGGTAAATGTTAGGAGGTTACTCGTACTTCATATCATCAACACTAAGCCATTAGCGAAGTGTCTTGGCCATTCAATTTCTCATCGGGTTCAAAAGTCATGTCCTTGTAGAAGATTTCTTAGTTGTGCAGTTATGTGTGACATACAGTCATATTCGTGTACGTGAAACGACGCCGATTACTTAAATTCATGAAGGATAAAGCTGGATTTACATGAGGCATGACAACTACATGTCAAGGCCTTGGATTTTTCTTGAATGTCAAGAAACCCATGAAATGGCTATCTGCTTATGCAGCGATGCCTTTGCAATTACCGGAGTTAAGAGCGTGTCAGACGTGGCAATGCAATATATTTCGAAAAGGCTGTCAAATTGAGAAATTTTATAGAGCAGTTGCATGTGCAGTCACATCTTGCATGTAAAGTGCCTTTCGAAAGAGGTTTTTTTTTTATTTCCGAAATGCGAATTGCAGATTGCTAGTCGATTTGCGTGCTTTTAGTTGTAATCACAACTTGCAGCTTTAATTTCTGAAACTGACTTCTGAAAAGTGACAGAAAGNCGTTATGTGTGACATACAGTCATATTCGTGTACGTGAAACGACGCCGATTACTTAAATTCATTCAGCATCGCCTGAGAAATCGCCTGTAAGTTGCTTACCAACAGCATTTCCGCAGCCAACAAAAGTTGAACGAGATCAGTGTGTTTACATTTTGATAAAACAGAAAGATGTTATGGGTATTCATGGAAACGCGTAAATGCCTCGTAACCGCAAGTGCACCCTTCAGAAAACATTATCTTGTGGTGCTTCTGGAAGTATAATTTCGGTAGCATTTTGCCTGTGTGTTTGATGACAGGATCCGCACAGATTAGTTGTAAAACCATCAAGAGCCCTTGAAGGTCCCGACTTCGTTCACTAAGTTGCTGAGACACAAAGCGCTCCAGCAAGCCTCATTGCGCACGGCTCTTCCAAGACAGTGCTTAATATGTAATAATCGGCTTTGTCACTGTATTGAATGGCCAAAACTTCAGTTTGCGAGTTATGCCCCATGTTTTACCATGAAGCCCCCCATGACTGTCTAGTTATTAACAGCTATGAGATGTGACTTTCAGTTGACCCCTGAATACTTCGCTTTTTGCGATAGCTCAATCTCCGAAGTTTCTCAGCCAGTTTTAAGGCTGCCTGCAATCTAGAGGCAATATTGTCTTCATTGCATCCCAACACGTAGATACGTAAAGCCCTTTGTTTTTCCAGGATCTCATGCCTAACGCCTCCTAGTTCCGATATTATAGTTCTGGTTTCAACACGCTTATGATCCATGTAGTTATTATATGTATTAGGAACAACTACATGTCATGGCCTTGGATTTTTCTGGAATGTCAAGAAACCCATGAAATGGTTATCTGCTTATGCAGCGATGCCTTTGCAATTACCTGAGTTAAGAGCGTGTCAGACGTGGCAATGCAATATATTTCGAAAAGGCTGTCAAATTGAGAAATTTCATAGAGCAGTTGCATGTGCAGTTACATCTTGCACGTAAAGTGCCTTTCGAAAGAGGTTTTTTTTTATATCCGAAATGCGAATTGCAGATTGCTAGTCGATTTGCGTGCTTTTAGTTGTAATCACAACTTGCAGCTTTAATTTCTGAAACTGACTTCTGAAAAGTGACAGAAAGGTGTTTCTGGCTGTTCACATGTGGAAGTAAAATTTCTTTTCCTCAATTTGACAGCGAATTGCGTGGAAAAGTTGGAAATATTGCCAAGTCGTCTGACACGCTCTTTAGACAACGTGTTGCCGTAATAGCAGATTTTTGTGATTGCTATGTACGTTGGCCTTCACACGAAGACTTGAATTATAAATAGGATAAGTAATAGTTATCTCATTTTACCACATTTCCAAAATGTACACTGAGAGAAGAAAATGTTAGATTAAAAAAAAACCGTGTTGAGTAATAAAAAAATACGCATATGAAAGAGCACCAACCCAACTTGTAGCAAATACACTTCACGGAGCTTTTTCATAATTATGATAAACAAAAAAAAAATTAATTTCCATGCTACCTGCAATGAGATTTGAACCCTGACCCTCAGAAATTAACAAATTTCGGCAAGCTTCTTTGCGAACTCAGCTACAGACACGTAAATGTACTTTTAAGTGTTGAGTTTGAATCAACACTACAGCACGCGTGCGTGTTATGACATTATTAATTTTAAATGCGATAATTAAAAAAAGGTCATTTTACTATGCGTTATTTCCGTCAGAGAATTTGTAACATTTTTCTTAATATAGCAACGCGCTTTTTCTCTCAGTGTACAAATTCTGCAAGTTATGTACCAAAAATGGTACATTTCGGCCATAACGGCAACCGCGTTCATAGTTACAATTATTCTAAATGCCCACTGCTGCTTCGTTCACACTTGAACAGTGTTGCGTTTGCTCTCCATTTCTATGATTCGCGTGCAAAAAAAAAAAAAATACATTGCAAAAATGAACTAATGCTAGCCTGTTCCACTATTTGTATTTGTTTGCTCTGCGTTGTTCATTTTTCTACTCACCTCGCCGTTGGCTGTTTTGACTGTGATTGTTGGCAGTTTAAAAAGTGTGTGTGTATTTTTCACCATTTGGCTGTTGTTTTCTGTTGCTTGTTATTTCAGTTGCTGCCGCAGCAATTGTTGTGGCTTTCGGAAGTTTTTCTTTTCAACTTTGGTTTATGATTTTAATTGTTTATTTTTTCTTCCGAGCGTATACATAGTAAAAAAATGTATGTAGACATAAATACTTGAATAAAAAAATTTCACAGTTCAAAAAAGGCATATGGAAGTGGATGAGCCCATCGATTGTGACACTGTCACCCTTACGTCGTCACCAATTGTGTTTTTGGCATTTCTGTTATTACTAATACATATTTGTTTTTGTGTTGCAAAAAATCATGCATTGAAAAAAGCTTTCAAAATGATTAGAAATTAGAATGAAAAAACTGTACATTAGGGCGGGTAAATTTGTTTTTACTATGCGCGTATAGCATAGAAGGTGTCTACGTGTAATTCTAAGAAAATTTGCTGAAAGACTATTTGTGTAACATCAATTTGGAGTTTGTCAAATTGCGAAAATAAGTTTCGAAGGAAATGTGAAAATTTTTACTGTTGCGACCTCTGGTGGAAGTTTGAAGTAAAACATAAGTGCAGAAATGGATTCCTCATACGAACAAACCCCTTTTAGCATGTTTTTATACAAAATTTAAGAACGTTTTTACGGCATTACAGCCAAATGCTAAGAAAACAATTTTCGCAATTCGTCAAACTCCAAATTAATTTTGGACCCACGAGTTTTTCGGAAAATTTGCTTAGAATTGGACATATACTTCTTCTGTGCTATACGCGCATAGTCGAAAAAATCTCCCATACAAATTGACCCGGCCTACTGTACATATTTCATATGTTTGGGGCAATGATAGAATACAAGATTGCGCCCATCAGAGAGGATTTTTGAGAATGAATTTTGTGTGACGTCAGTCTGGTGCATTTGCGAGAGAAAAATGCCGAAACGCGAGCAAGAATGGAAGAAGAAGAAAAAAATGTTCAAGTAAACGTAGACAAGTTGCACAAGTGTGACGTCATACAAACAAACAACTATTCTGTCAAATTCACTGAGAGCGGAATAGCGGTACCGAGATTGGCGACACCTTTGCTCTCTACATCGTGTGTTTGGGGCAAATGCTTTACGAATTT
>NW_016173308.1:0-12095 GCF_001687245.7 Rhagoletis zephyria
TTATTTAACCATTTTTTCATCGCAACTATAATTTATAGGTCCGGCAAAACCTTGGAAATGTCCAATGGGAGGGCCAATAAAAAACCGTTAGTATTAAAAAATTGTTAAATAAACAATTGAGTATTATTATTGAAAGTTTCCTGTAGAGAACCAGATTTTTCCGATTGGAAAGTATTGATTTTCCAGAAATTATTACCATTTCTACGAAAAATTGTTTTTTTTTCATATAAAATTACATGGAAAACTTTGAGCGCTTTGAGCGACCTCGAAATATTTTTTGATTTCAAAATAAAAAAATAGTGGTATACTTTTTTTGATACAGAACAATCCAAGGGGGTGAGAGCATTACAATTCCGACTTTACTGATTTAGGGCCACCTTAATGTACATACATGCATATGTACGAACGCACTTGAGTAGTGTTTTGGTGTTGTGGGTGCCTTCCCGGAAATTTCACTTCAATGCTTCTGCATACAAAAACAACCTAACACGAATGCCAATACAAAAGGTAAATCGCATAGCGCTCAGCTTAGGAGGGGACTTTTAGAACAAAAAAAAACAGAAAAGATGCAAACGAAGTAAATGCCATAAACGTGAAATGGTCCAAGCGGTAAAGGCAAAAGCGTGTGAGAAAAAATCAGAATTTTCAAATGCAATCAAATTGTAAGAGGAAATTTCATCTGGTGTAGAAATTCTACCGCATAGATGCGAATGCTTTAGATGATCCTTAGCGCCTGTAGGTATGCTTCAACTGCTCTGGCAGCGATAGCAAAAACGTTGGCATTTTTGTACACTATTCTCACAGCTGGCGTGCTTAGGGTTCCCCACTTTTGGTTTTGTTTCATTAACTTCGCTTTAATTTGCAGCTTAATAAACTCACATAGTTTTTACCACCTTGGTGCGACTTTTCACACACACAGACACACACGCACACTCGCTTATGCGCATTCTTTTGCTCATTAAATTTTTGCTGTTGTTGCATTTTTCTTTTATAAATAAAACGTACTAGGAGATCCAATTACATTTTATCGTCAAGTTTGAGCATCCTTTTAGTTTTTAGATTTTTGCACCTCTCTTTCGTAATTAATATTTTTTCTTTGCTTTTATCGGAGAATTTCCATGCAGATCTACTAAGCACTTTGTGAGGATAGGAAGCAGTGGCAGTGTTCTTTTAATAGTGCACTTTTACACTTTTGCTTAGTAAAAAGGATATCAAAGAAAAATCAAGCTTTTGTCTATGCAGATTTGTGGCTTTCATTATAGTAAATATGTAGAGTAAAGTGTGTTCGGGTGATCGATACCTTTTGGTTATTTTGTTCAAAGCCGATTGGGTCTACTCTCGACTTATTGGCTGTCAAGTATAGCAACACATTTTTGCTTGCAATATTCCCTTGTGAGGTTAGGGTTGAAGCTTTTAAAATTATTTAAACAATTCGACAAGCGAAACGCACCTTGCGATATGAATATGCAACTTCAGAGACAATTTTCAGATTAAAAATAAATTTTTTTTTAAATTAAATTTGAAAAAAGTAATAGTCCTCAAACAACAGGCATAACAGAGGGGCTTTAAGTGATTTTAAGAGAATACTAAAAATGAATAAATTCTCACTTTTATAAGCCAAGGTTACATTATGCCGGTTCGAGACTTGCAGTTCGGGATCAACGAAATGGAAACCGCTGCCCCAAACTATTTACCAACCTTCTCCGAGCACCTCTCGGAGCTACTGGAGAGAGAAAATCACAGAGATGGACGGAATATTACCAATCATTCAGGAAGCACCAGAGAGGATCATTCCAGTCTAGGTAGCAATTTTTAGACGAAGAGGATACCTAAAACTGAACCAGGTCTCATTAAAGTATCATAGGTCAGCAACCGCTGGTGTAAGGGGATCAACGAGATCCAGGCCGAAGCATGTTTTCAACGTTCTGCTTGATTTATTACTGATAGATATTTTTATTGTAAACTTCGCTTCTAACAGCGCAATAAGACTGCGTGCCGTAGGGCCACATGATCACTACACACTCCGCATGAAATTCCGGCAGCCACAGTGACTGGACTCAAGATAGGGCCGAGTTCTTAAAGGGCTTAGCTATATTTACGTACGGATCCAACAAGGAGTTGGTGGAGGGGTTTTCATTAAGAAATACAACTTTAAGCTATCCTTTCGCCTACCAGACCATGCACGCGTTTCCCAGGCCGAAACGTTTGCAATTAAGGAGGAGGTAAGGCACATCACCCAAAGAATGCATCCAAACAGGATCATATAGGATTAGCCGGCAGTTCTGGGCGTTCTACGACCCACTTAAAACTAGAGCTCTTATAAGAATGAGCAAAGAAAATATCTACAGACTCATGGAAGTCTGCACTGGGCTGTTGTGGGGGTACATGCCGAAATGATGGGCTTAGCCCTTTATCCCTCCCCCCCTTATCTACGGCGCTGGGATAACAGCCTATAGGTATTTTAGGCAACCAGGATTAGCTATGTGCCGTCAAATCTCTTATAAGCTTACGAGTTCTGTCACCATTTAAAGAAGCGACTTCTAGAAGAACAGTTTTAGAAAGGCTACCACACTATTTAAAACGAATCAAAATAGATCAATTCATATAAACGCAAATAAATATACATGACGATAACGCAAAGATGACGCTCTAATTCAATGCTGATGCAATGCCATTAAATTAAATTATGTCAATCAGTAATCAACAACATAGTTAATCCATTTGACTTTTATGAAAGAAACCGCAAACATTTAATGATAACTTAATTAAAACGGAGCTATGTACAACGAAAAAGAAAAAAAAAACAAAGTAATGTATTAGTATGTATGGGATTTGTGCGCAGAGTAAGGAAGTCTTCGACATGCATGCCACAAAAGCAGGAAGTTTTTCAAAGCAATGCGTGCAATCCTTACCCAATTACCAATGTGTGCATACAAACCTACATACCAAACATACATACATATTTACGCAAGTACATAATCGTAAGTAAGTAGGTAAGTAAGCATCGAAGTGCATGTCGATGGGATCGAAGTCTTTCTACTAGTCAACTAACTATTTATGTTCGTACGCAATCTATGCAATTACTTTTAAATGAGTAGCAAAACGAGTTCGACTTAAAAGCCGCAAACACATTTCCCGGCGATTGCATAAGTTTTATAAGCTTTGTGACGATGGAAATGGTGCATGATGACGGGAAAAAGTAGATTATGGTTGCAACATTGCACGTTTGCTATGCGCCATTTCTGAGCGTATGTTTAAAGGTATCCCGTTGGGAATGTTTTTATACCAGTAAATTTATAATTTAAACAATAAGCATTCAATTAACAAATCAAAATGCTAAATAACATTACAATGGTGCACAAATAGAACTTGAAAGGAGTTTGATAAGGCGAAGATCGGAACAAAACCAAAACCTTCGTAAAATATTATTTTTAGATCCACCTTCAAGGATAACTTTTTAGAGTCTCAGAACATAGAAAGTTTAGTAAAATATTCTGGAATGAATGACTGTAAGATCCCTTACATATAATTGTATGTATGGTGCGAAGGTACACAAAAGCTTCTTGTAAGGTCACAGAAGCTATTCTACACACAGAGAAACAGGTAACCGAACTTCTCAGATGGGCTTCAGCCAGAACCAGAAACGAGATATATGAGATCAGAGGTTCCAGTGATAAGCAGACTGTGCCAGAGTCAGCGCAAACCGGCATACGCCATTAAAAATTGTGCATGAATATAATTTCGCGCCGAAGTTCGCGAACTAGGATGCCTTGGGTGCTAGACTGTGGCGTAAGTGGAAAGATAAGGCGAGGCATTTTTTCTACTGTTTTTTTTTTCTCACTTTCGCTGAGCTGAACTTGCGTAATCTTTGTCAGAAGAATAGAGAATGAACAATGTAGAGTTTTTACTATCGACTCTTCTAATTCATTAGCTAGTCAAGACAGTTAGAAGAGGAGTAAGTTAAGACTGACAGTCTGATAAAAGCTAATCGTGGCGGCAAACGCTGGACGCTATGATGAAAACAAGGTAAACGAAAATCTCTCCGAACTTAAAGGATGAAGGACAGATTCCCTTTGAACACGCTATCACATAGTACAAAAAATGCACTAAAGATAACGAAACGTCAGCTAAATGTCCTCACAATTATTTTGGATGTTTCAAGGATAAACCAAATATGCTCGTTTAAAATACACGAAAAAAAATAAATAAAAGTGATAAAAGCTTCCATAGAGCTCAGTTTTTAGCTTTGCCATTCCCTACTCAGTGAAAGCCAGACCTGTTCCACAGGAGGGAAATTTCACTCGGATTTGCTCGAAGCACAGAGACAGCGGAGAGTTGAGGTTTTCTAAGAAAATTCACCTTTTTGGCTCTTTTTAAAAAGCTGAGCTAACGTGGAGTCCGCGGTTAACTTCGGAACCTATAGTATTGATAGGTATGTTTTCATTTTGAGCGGTGGCCAGGCAGTAACTAAATTTTGTGGCAAGTGGTCTCTAGAGAAAATGCTTAACTGGAACACGTTCATTACACCTCGGCTACAGGGGCATGTTGTGAAGGTGGAAGGCAGAAAAGCCACAAAATGCCGCCAAGTATATACTTCCTATTTCCTTCCCAATGGGTTACGCCTCAAGTGCAATAAGCAGCTTTTGTTGAGTTGCATTGCGATATTGGGAAAAAAAACCCCCAGACCAATGTACAGAAACGATGATGAAACGCCTCCACTATAGCAAGACAACAAAAGTTCTGGAGAAAAGCGAATCTCAGTGGTCGTCCACAAGAAGGTATATACTGATTTGTACGCCTATTGCGGTGTGATAAGCCTTTGCCGATGCAGTGAGAAAGACTGAAAGTCTTCACCAACCAGCTGCTTGGGCCTTATAAGTGTGCGTTCAGATAGTGCAAATTCAGAAAAATACCCTTGATGCGCTGCATTGGACAGCACGAAAATAAGCTGTTTCTACGATGACATGTCTAAATCTGGAATCCAAGCTAAGCTAGTTGGTCTATGTAGGGCAGTGACTTTGAGCAGCAATTCTAGCCCCGTCAAAATTGGGAATGAGCTGCTAATTTGTATCCTATGCAAGTGTGATTGATATCGTCGTCCTTAACTCAAGGTCGCAGTATTTTCCAAGCTAAGAAAAGGAATCAAACGAATTAGGCGTCACGGTGAATGAGGACAAGGCAATGTATTTACCTCCTGGCAACACTAAAAAGGCATTCGCTTATTTGGACACACGTCGCTTCGCCTGCCCAACATCCAGCATAGCCACCAACTATAAATCAAGCTCTAAAAGCTCTCTGGAACAAAAGACAACAGAGCTTTAGGGCCTTTACAGAGGACTACTTTACGCAAGATATATCTTCCTGTATACATAGACGACGAGCAAAGAAGAAGATGGAATGATGAACTGTACGAGCTCTGAAATAATATCGGTATAGAAGAACGAGTAAATATACGATTATTTCGCTAGCTTTGCATGTCGTACTCACTTATCGGGTGAGAAGATTCCTCGACACCTCGCTCATCTGCGCCCATGCCCCAACGGAAGATAAGAACGAGGCGTCCAAGGATCTCTTCTATGAGCAATTGGAACGCACTTACGAGCGCTGCCCCCGCCATGATATCAAAATCCCGCAAAGGAGGGATCTTTAGCACCACTGTCGGAAAATTCAGCCTCCATGACGAAACGTCCGAAAGCGTACAGAGGCTAATTGACTTCGCCGGGGCTCGAAACATAGTGATATGCAGTACTAAGTTCAAGCATAAAAAGATCCATCAACCTTGGTGGTTGTCTGCGATTTACTTGAAATTTTCCTACTGGGTAGTTACATATGCATAAATTACACGTCATTTGATCAAACTTTTATTTTCCCATCTGCTTTAACTAATCGAAAGTTTTGCGTGTTTGTGGTAAATTTTCTCAGGCAACTCTGATATCTACATACATATGTACGCATATGCATGACATAATAACTGCTATCAAAAACGCAGTAACGGTGACTTCATTTCGCATGCAAAACGGATGGAAATGACAGCAGATAAGAAAGTGATAAAATAATTTATGCTCTCTATATTAAATGAGTTTGAGAAGCCAGCCAAGAAGTATCTTAAAAAAAAAATTTAGTTAAATGCTTACACACATAAATACTCGTATGTAAGGAAATATGCCAAGTAGTTATGTACACATATATTTAATTATGTATTTATTTGACCGGTAGTGCTTTTATTTTTCCATTTATGCGACACTTTGGCGTTGTTGGTTGAATTTTTTTTAAACACACTGTAAATTTTTATAGATTTTTTAAATGCATAGATATCTGTCGCTATGGTAAAAGCTATTAGAAAACAGAGCGCACTTAAAATTTATGGTTATTGCTTACATTTACTTAACATTAATTTATATGCAGATGTGAATACATATGTAAATGTATATGTAAGTATGTAGGAATATGAGTATGAGCATGTAAATATTTATGCATGCGTATGGTATATTAAAATAGTTATTTTAATTAAAACATAAGTTACCTTAACAAATGTGGCGAATTAATTATAGAATTTATTACCTGCAATAAAAAAATAGAAAATTTTAATTAGTAAGGCAAGTAAATAAGTAGCTGTGAGACAAATATGAAAACGTATACATATGCAAGAACATTCAGGGTTGTACATTACTAAAGATACCATAGCTAATGCTTATTCATGTGCACATGTATGTATGTATGTACAGTGATAGAAAAAAAAATTGGCACCGAGAATTTTTCGCAATGTATACAAAGTTTTTTAATCAATTTTTTTTTCCGAAAATTTTTTATAAAAACATAGTTCATACTACTAAACAAAAAAAATCAAATCTTTAAACTTCATGCAAAACTCAAGAAAATTTAATAAATTTGCATACTAATTTGCAACTTTCTAATCGCATTTTCTAAAAAAAAAATTTATATATGCAGTTTTATAGGCCATTCAATTTTAGTATAACAAAGTGTAAGTTTGAAGTTGCTAAAAAATCGCGTTAATTTTTGGCAATCTGTTCCAGTACTTCTTAACCACTTTATTATTCCCACTGCTACAGCATAAATAAAAAAAATTGTAGTAAAATTAAATAAATACGTCTAAAACAGTCCAACTGGAATCATCAAAATACTTACCTAGTGAAAATTTAGTGATTTTTGGTGAGCTTTAATTTACCGGCATTAGGGTGGTACGTCATGTTGATAAGAATTGAGATATGCTAGGTTAGTACTAGACTAGGAGTACAAGTACCTCGTGAGGTCAACGAACTTTGGAAAAAAAATAAATAAAAAATTAACCTCTCAAAACAAAAACAACGTTAAATCCAACTGTAAAAGCCGAGATATGACGAGAAATGTAAAAGACAACCCTTGTGTTCGGCAAAAAATAAATAAAAAATAAAAAATAAATTCGATCGAAATTGCCTTGCCAAAAAACCTTAGACTCATGGATGACTCCGGACTTTTTTCGGCACGGTCTAATGTACATACACTAGGCGACAAATGAAAGTGTACACCTTGTTCTAATATTGTTCATTCTATAATGTAAACCATATAAATCAAAGTTTCAAACTTTATATAAAGTTCACTAAAATTCAAAAAAATTTGCATCGAAATTTTCAACTTTTTATTCAGAATTTCTAGAAAATTTTCGAGTATGCAACGCGATTCCTTAACCGTTTGAAACTTGCACTCCATTAGACTAAAACAGAATGGGCTAAAGAACTGCATAATCGAAAATTTTCTAGAAATTCTGAATAAAAATTTAAAAATTTTGGAGAATTTTTTTTGNTACTTTGAAGCTGCTGCAGTAAATTGGGCCAATTGCATTTTTCCGTTACAGAACGTGACTGGTGAAATGCACAAAAAATAAATAAACAAACACGAAAATGGCCAGCTGGACAAATGCCACAAAATTGGCAAAAAGACTAGTTGTTTAGAGGGAAAAAAAAAACAAAAAACAAAAAAAAACTTAAAACTCAATAAAAACCCAACTTCTTTTGCGTAAAAAGCTAAAAAAAGAAAGTGTGGTGAAATGGTTTTTTGGGGAATTTCCGCAGAGTAGATTTATGCCAATGCTGTTTGCTGTAGCCTCTTCGCACAAGTGTTTCACAAACATACACTCTGCGTAAAAAGTAGCAGAATTTAATAAATAATAAATATGTATTCCCTACTAGGAACAAACATAGAGCAATAATATATTCTGATAGCTAGGCAGCGCTATTAGTAATTCCATTTCCGGTTACCAAATGTTTACATACATATAAGCTGGTCCAGAAATGCAAATAGAATTCTCTATAATAGAACCTGCCGCAGCTATCAGCTAGAAAATAGCGAAGAAAATGTCCAGCATTGTCTGTGGCAAGGCCTTGCGAATATTCGGTATATAGTAGTAGGAAGAAGACACATAAGTAGAAACTCTAAGAACTAGACAGATCTGCCGGCTAAAAAAACTCAATTCGCACAAAAATTGTATTCAGGTAGCTACTAGCAAGCAGTTTAACCAACAAACTAACCTATCAATTAGCTAAATATAAGGTGGATCAAACTCGATGGCCTTTGACTGTAATTTTTGCATAATTGAAAAGCTTTGGTTCTGCTTTTGGATTGTGTCTACTTGATGTCATGACTTTGCCTGCAGTTTCCGCGAAATGTTCTCGCATTTTTAACGGATATTCGCTTTGAGGATTTCAAAAGTCTGAGGCTTGCTAACATAGTTAGACTCGTGACTTCAAGAAGTCTGCAACCCTAATATCGGCTGTCCTAATGGCGGGTTGACTTCCTTGGTCCAGGGGATGAAAAGGGGCTCTGGTTATTTGACAAGGGATAGGGTAAGGCTCCGAGCAGTAAAGAAGCGAAAGAAAGATCCCGAACGAAAGAAAAAATTAATATAATAAAAAAAATTTCAAAGAAAGAAGAAAAAAAATTTAAATTAAATAAAACTAAAATGTTTATTTCTCTTTTTAAAACAATAAAATCTAAAAATTAAGAGCAAATTAAGTTAAAAGAACATATAAATAAAATTATTTCCTAAAAATCAAATGATTTTTTTAACAAAATTAAAAATTAAAAGAAAATTATATTAAAAATTAAATTACTGAAAACAAAAATATTTAAAAAAATTATGAAAAAACTTAATTATATAAAAAAAATAATAAATTAAATTAAAACGAGAAAAAAAAAGAAAAAGGAAAAAAAATATTAAAATATAAAAACATTAAAATAAAAACTTTATTGAAAGCAGAGAAAAATAATAAAGAAAAATAGCAAATAAAAAATTAAACTGAACCGAGAAAAAATTGAATTAAAAAGGAAACAACTTCCGTTGCTCGAGAAATCGAACCTCGCGATGGGCACGGCACGTCAGTGCTTTGTACTTCAGTCTAACTAGCTTTCAAAAGCACTAGCGATACCAAGAGGGAATCTGTTTTTTTTTATATCAACGTGAGCCATCATCAGCGTACCTTCCAAGAAATTAGTTAAAAGTAAATAAATATTTTTAAAACAAGGTTTCTAAATAGTAATCAAATGGGATTATATATACGGGCTTTCCAATTATTTCGATTCTTGCTCTACCTATCGGCAACATTTTTCGTAGAGTTATTCCTTTTGATGTAGCTAATACATACATATTATAGCAAAATATAAACTAAATCAGACCATTGATGATGCAGGGTTTCCAAATATTTCAACGCGCGCCACCTACCAGCTAAATCTTTTGTGGAGCTTTTTCCTGAAGAAATTCTGCCAGTAAGATGCCGTTTTTAAAAATGGCAGAAATACTTAGCAATACTTCAGCGAGATATTCTGCTCTGCGTGTCGCGTGAAATACCGAGCTTAAGTTCGACAGTGCTCTCTAGCTAAATTCACGAGGCTTTTTGAAGCTTCTTGTGATAGACAGATAAACCGCTAAAGCTTACCTTTGCTCCAGTGCATATGGAAGGCTTCACATACATATAGAATAAAAAAGACCAGATCAGACGTCTATGTACATATGTATATGGCGCATAGTAATAATACTAACTACTTTTTTGCCCTCTTGGAATATATTTTAGAAATTAAAACAAAAAGTAGGAAAGCAACACAGGATTAATTTTCATTCATATTGAATTATTCAGTTGTTTGTGTTCTTGTTTTCATTTAATTTTTCTGACAACTGTTTATCAAATATTCAAAATTAAAAGGAAAGCGGCGTAGAAAGAATAGGCCATTTCACGTTTTTAAGCCACCAAATACCCTCTCAACCGATGTGGGGTTTTTGCTGGAATTTACGGAAACTATTAAAAAAAATTTACATTGCATTTCTTTGTGTACTTGATTTATTTTAATTTATTTTATTTATTTATTTTTCTTTGTACAGATAAGGTACTCCAGTTGTTTCGGTTGTACTTGTTATTTTTGCGAAAAATTTTGTTTACTGCATACTTATTTTTAGCATACACTGGCGGTCATTAGAACAGACTCGCCTTACTTTGAAGAGTTTTGACTATATTTCCATGGTTTATCTTATGTTGAATATTTTTTTTATAAAGCCTGGATAGCTATACAACAAACACCATATAAATCCCCTTTTCAAACTTTATACAAAAATTCGACAAATTTTTACCAAATTTTTAAACTTTTTATTCAGAATTTTTAGAAAAATGTCTGGTATGCAGTTTTGTAGCCCATTCAATTTTAAGATAATAAAGTGCAAGTTTCAAGTGACTAGAAATACCGTTGATTTTTGGCTATTTTTTTTTTTTGTTGACGATGCTAGGCATTCTCTTCTATATAAAAAAAATGTCGAGCACACTTTGTATGGGAAAAAATTCGTGAATACCAGAAATTTTTCTAAAAATTCTGAATAAAAAGTTTAAAAATTTGGTGAAAATTTGTCGAATTTTTATAATTTTTGTATAAAGCTTGAAAAAGGGAATTTATATGGTGTTTCTTGTATAGCTAGCCAGGCTTTTATAAAAAATATTAAACATAAAATAAACCATGGAAATATAGCCAAAACTCTTCAAAGTAAGGCGAGTCTATTCTAATGGCCGCCAGNAGGGAATTTATATGGTGTTTCTTGTATAGCTAGCCAGGCTTTTATAAAAAATATTAAACATAAAATAAACCATGGAAATATAGCCAAAACTCTTCAAAGTAAGGCGAGTCTATTCTAATGGCCGCCAGTGTATGAACGGATCAATTCCGCTGGTATCTCTTTTTAAAATTAATTACTTAATTGCTGATAAGAGTGTCTATCAAAACTTTATTTAAAAGATGGGTATAAAGTTCTTCGAGATAATAAATCATGCAGAATACTTTACTTAACAAAAGGCCGAAGCTAAATTCAAATATTTTTTCGCACATTTTTCGTAGGAAACCAACATAAAGCAGAACCCTCAACCCACATCATTTTGAATTTACATGTGTATGTTAACATGTATGTATGTATGTACATTAGGGCACATCGCTCCCCATACAAAGAAAAACTCGGTACTTTTTTCCAACGGAATTATAAAAGTTAATGTATTTTAATATTTCCGCTGAAATATTTCGGCAAAATATTAAGATTTGCGTGAGGTGAACCCATTTGAAAATATATATCTCCAAAACTCGAGTAAATAAAATTACTTTTAAATAATATTTTTCAAAAAAAATCACCTCCGATAGTAGAAGTGTTCAGGCTTATGAATCAAAGTAATGCAAAATGCAAAGTACTTTGGCGCAAATCTTAAAATATAATACATTTTATAAGATCGGTGGGAAACCCGCAACTTTTTTTGGTGAGGCACACTAATGTACATATGAATTTTGTATGTATGTATATATTTGTTTTCTTGCTATAATTTTTGCCCTGCAGTTAATTAAATTAACAACACATTGCCCCCGAACTGATGTTGACTTATGCCTCCAGAAGAAAAGGGAGCAAAAAATCATAGCAAAGTGAATTGCTAAAATATATTAAATGCTGTCATGCATAATTAAGATTTATCTACGGCTATTCGGCACGTCTTTCTGGCTGGATTAAGTGTGATGTATAAACAACTGTGTAAACATAGCAAATTAATTTGACCCCCTGAGTTGAGATTAGGTCAAAACTGTAA
>NW_016173309.1:0-12094 GCF_001687245.7 Rhagoletis zephyria
AATAATTGTACATATTGCTTACTGGGCAAACTTTACAATTCCAAAATCGTGACTTCCTTGCTTTAATTAATTGTCTGGGATTCAGTTATGTAATAGTATCTGAACTAATTTTTCAACATTCGGTTAAATTATACGCATATTGAATTGCAAATGTACAAATTACCTTATAACTATATTTCTTTATATGTATGTATGTACATTAGACCGTATCAAAAAAAAGGTCGCCGTACAACTTCGAATCGTAAAATATTTGGGCAAGGCAACTTCGAAAAAAAATGCCTTCTGAGATAGGTCGCTTTCGAACTGCCTGCCAAGATAGGTCGATCTTCCACTCAGCCATCGATGTGTAGACATCACCGAAAAATATAGTTTCGGTCAAAAAAAAAAACAACATTTCGCAATTGCCTTGCAAAAATACTTTAGACACAGCGATGTACAGCTAACTTTTTTCTTTGCTGCTGAGGTAGGTCTAATGAGGTCTAATGTGTATGTGTGTATATATTTCATTTGTAATAATTCCAAAATATATTTACTTTGCTCTCAATGCCAGTTGCCTGTCGCTGGGGCAGACAAACTTATTTCCGCTTGTGTTGTTGTGGCTTTGAAAATCCATTTCCTTCAGTGTAAATAAGCAACGATATTCAATGGAGTGATAGCAATGGCAACGATAACTGTGGTGTTGGCGTTGGCGGTTACGGCGACAGCAGCAGTGTAAATAACTGACAGCCTGCTGTTGCGTTGGCGGCAATGAGAATTTACTATTGTCTATATTTTTATTGTTTTTGTTGTTGTTGGAGCTGTGCTACAATGTGTCATTGCATTGCTGTTAACTGTTGTCAGTTACACATAAATAGCCTTTGAAGCGGTTTTTCTTTCCTTATTCCTGCTGCTGCACATTATATTATTGCTATTGTTGTAATATTTTCAAGAATTTTTGTATGTGCTGTGTGATATTTGCCTTGAAAATTCACATGAAATAGTACATACATATTTCTCGATATTCACAAGTGGTTGTCGCGCAAGCTACACACACACGTAAACATACACACACTCATGGACTTTTGTATGTATGCTTCTACTCAAATGATTGTATATTTTTCGGCGCAGCTACAGCTGGTGCAGGCAAAAAGGATACTGCTGCATGTAGATTATACATACGAACTAATGCGTATTTCGCACAGTGGAAGGGTTAAGTAATCTTTTAAATCAAGCACTATCTTTTGTTTAACTTGTTTCACACTTTTTAAAACTTCATTTAAGTTATCATATTTTTTATTTCAACTTTCATTAATAGCACTAACTTGCTCGCCTAATTTCATAATTTTAAAGCTCTTCCATACATTTACTTTTACATTTTACTTATTAACATATTCTTTGCTATTTTTGGCGATTTTTTATTACTTCTCTGCTCATTTTCTGCTATTTTTCCGCTATTTGGCGTCTGCGATACGCCCTCTTCAATCGGCGGCAATGTACTGAGTGCCTAACTAAACAATCGGTGTCTGGAGTGCTGCCAGTCTGAGCCGCCGACGATACACTCGCCTGTTGCACAGTCGAACGCACTTGAACGCGCCGAAAAAAAATCAACAACAACAACAGTAACACAAGAAAATCTTTGTCATAATGAAACACTATCGCTTTAGTGCCAAAAACCCCACTACGATTTTTAGTGTAATTGTATGCGTGCGTTATCATCCCCACAAGGCGAAACAGCTGTCATTCACACAAACACTAATGTAAGAATGCATGTACATATGTATGTATGTAAATGTGGGGGTAAATGTGCATGAATGTTCGGCCATGTTGGCATAGCACGTTCGTGTCTCCAACGAATACGGATAACAGGAGGCATATTACAAAGAGTAACGATAGGGTTGTTCACCTAATACAGCGAAATATATGAACGAATTGAAAAAAATTTAAATTTGCGAAATAACACATAATATAAAAAATTGCATTAAAATTAAGTTAAATAAAATAGAATAACAAAAGATAAAATAACACGGCATAACATAACATAACATTCAATAAACTAACCTAACATAAAATAACAGAACGCAACAAGACATATTAAAGCGTAACTTAACATTAACAGCTTATTCCGCTTTTGCTACTCCGAATGCCGTCGTCTCAATAAACTCTATGAATATCCCCACTGTACAGGCCCCCTTCTAGTTAGCTGCTTCAGGGCATCCGGTAGCAATGCATGCTTCCATGCTGCTACGAATACATAAATATGTGCATTAGGGGTGCTCAAAAATACATAGCAAAATCAACTGTTTTGATTTTTCCTGCTGCCACCCCCCACAACTGAAGAATATTAAAAATAAGGAGACACGTGTTTTTTTTGTTCTTATTTCAAAATCTGGTAAAATTTACCCGGGCTGGGCGTTCGAATTTTCCCTTATATTTTACATCGGGAAAATAAATTTTTTCGTAGAATTGCTATAAAATCGTTAAAAATAAATATTTTTGCATCGAATAAGACTGTTTCCCTTCAGAAGTCTTCAAAAAATAACACTATGACGCTTAATTCACTTAACAATTTCACTAAGTTTGTCTTAATAACCGATAATCCTTTCTGTTATATACAAAAATTAGTTATTTTATATTTTCATAACCACATCATGCGCGAACAGCTCAATGTGGTAAAAATTTTGAAAATCAGAGTTGCCAGATACTTGAAAATTAAAAATTATTTAGGGGCTCAATAAAATATTTAAGTTTCATCTAAAAGCTAAAGCGGTTGAAGAGATTTTAAAACATGTTTGTACGGGGTTGCCACCTTTCCAAAAGATACAACAACGGCTATTCTTTATAAATTTAAGCTAACTTAATACCACAATATGGGTATCAAATGGTAGGTTTATGCACTACCAGCAGCGGTTTTTGAAAACACATACTTAAATTCACATATATTTTTGGATAGGGTTGCCATTTATCTATAATAAACCATTTTTCAAATCATGCTACATGCAGTTAAGTAAAATATGAGTTTCAAACCAAAGACATAATTACCTCATCTTAGTTAACAGATGGGTGACAACCCTATATAAAACATATTAGTCCAAAGCTTATGCGTACACCTTTCGTGTGCTACCCGTATTGTGGTATCAAATATGTATGCTTTAATTTTTTTAAAATCATTGTTCTATTTTTTTATAAAGTTGGCAACCCCGTTAAAAAAAAATTTAAATATCTTCAAACGCTTTTAGTTTTGATAAAGAGATTTAAATATTTTATTGACCTTTAAATAATTTTAAACTTTCAAATATCTGGCAACCTTATTTTTCAAAAATTTTTACCACAAACCTGCAGAAAACATCGAGTAGAATGCAAAGAAGAATTATACATGTCCATTGAGCTCTTCGTGCGTGATGTGGTTATAAAAACTTAAAATAACTAATTTTTGTAAGATTTAAAAAAATAAATAAAATACGTGCTTCCTTATTTTTGAAATTCTTCAGGATCTGGGGGGTGGCTCCAGGAAATAAATTTTGGGCCACCCTAATGTACATAGGTACTACCTTGACAGTCGGTTACTCAGTTGCACAGCAGGGGTCTTCATCAAAAGTGATAAACCCTTGACAAACTTGATAAAATGATAAATTTATAATTTTGATAAATGAACTGTCAAAATTTGTAAGGACATCTATTTAACCAAAGTTTATCACTTTATCAAACGATTTGGGTGGATAAACGTATAAATTTCAGCAAAATGCAATGCAAATGCAGACTGCCAGGTGTTCGATTTTGCTACGAACACATAAAAAGCAAATTAGCAAAATGGACGAGGTAAGAATGAAACGTAACTAGCCAGACAAGTTAAATAATAAATAATTTTGTCCAATTATTAACCAAGGTGTGTTCATGAAAGAATGCCGATAAACTGATAAATTTAAGCAATTTATCGCTTTATCACTTTAGATGAAGACCCTTGGCATGATGGGGTGCCTACAACAACAATGCAGACAGACTGGTTTGGTTTGAAGCGTGACGGCTACCCGAAAAAGAGGGTGGTTTTTAACCTTTTTAACCGCATACAAATATGCCTGCTATGTACATACATATTGTATGTATGCATCTACATATGTACCTTGCAATACCGACTCCTTTACAACAAAAATTACTACACATGTATATTAGTTATTATCCTTATCACTGGACGCATCGCACGCATCAACCCGAAATAAACGTTGCCAAAAGTAACCGTCAATTGTGACTTAAGTGAAAAAAGCGTACAATTTTGTACACTTTTCGGTGACTTTGCTATAATTAACAAGCTCCTTAGGCAAATTTATTTATATAACCAAATAATGGTGGCGCTGTTGGGGTTTCGGTGCTGGGCGACTTGCGGGCTAATTTGAGCTGTTGAGTGACTAATTTAGATGGACGCTTAATTTGAGGAATGAATTTTTTTTAATTTTTTTATTTGCAAGGCGGTTTTTCACGTACATATGTACACTAAAGTAAGTAATAAGCATTAGAAAAGAAATAGGGGCATCAGCCACTTAACATTAGTCGATGGTCCTCTGCATTAATAACACAGTTCAAAATTCAAAAAATAAAAGCTGTTATTACTGTTTAGTGGCTCTTGTCTCAAATCCTTTTCTAATCCATTTACACCCCTTACTAAAGTAAGTAGCAAGGATTGCTAAAGTAAGAACAAACGATTAGACATGGGCTCGACAAGGATTCGAGACATGAGCCACTTAACAGTAGTAACTGTTTTTATTTTTAGAAATTTGAATTGTGTCGTTATTGCACAGGACCATCGATATGCTGCCATATGTTTTATGCATTAAAATTGACACACTGTATAGCATACACATGTTTGCAGTAGATGCTATAATTATTTTGATTTATTAGTCATAACTTGTCACTAGTATTTACTGTGGGATATCTTAACAATAATAAAGTCACATGCTGGCTGCGCCATTACTGCATTAATTTCATTGTTAGGCGTATTTTTTCTTTTTTATAATTAGGTATTAGTATTTATTGGAGCGGTTAGATGCACATATGTATGAAAAAATATGTTTGTACATGCCGACAACAAAAACGTAAAAAAGGGAGGGTAATCATTACACTGTACAGCACTTGGCTGGGTCATAATTAAAAAAGTAATCAAACCCTCTTCTTATTCTGATATGCATATTTTTATACCTTGTATATAAAAATTTTAGAAAAAACATTTAAAAGCAAAAATACCTTTTTTTATAAAAAAAAAAATATATTTTAAACAAAAAAATTAGTAATTAGTAATACAACTGAATACTTTATTTAAATAAAACTGTAAATTACCTTTAATTTTATATATATGTATGTAACTTATTATGTAAAAAATCAAGGCACATGGTCTTCTTATATTTTTCTATGCCATCGATTTCTGTTACATATACAGTGAACCAAATAAAAACTGAGACGCGACATTTTAGAAAGTCTTGGCTATTTTTCTTTAGTTTATTTAATGTTTATTATATAGTTTGTATAGCTGATTACTTAACAAACAGCATATAGTAAATCCAAATTTCAGTCTTTATGAAAATTCTACAATGTTTGACCAAAACTTTTAACATTTTATTTGCATATTAGACATCATTTTGGTATGCAGTTTTGTAGCCCATTAAATTTTACTATAAGAAAGTGCAAGTTTGAAGTACCTTTGACTTACCGTTGATTTTTGGCAATTTTTTTGTTGACGGTGTTCCGCATTTTTTTCCATGCAAAGTATGTTCGACAATTTTTTTTTTATATGGAAGAAGGTGTATGTTTATAGTGATATTCAACAATTAGAGTTATATTTAACAAACTTCTTTTTATATTATTGCACAAAAAAAAAAAGTTCGATTGCAGTTTGACTTCATAGTCTTGAGCGGCCATTTTTTAATCCAAGAGAACTATTATCAATTTTTTTTCAACATCTGATGCGATTGATTTGATAAAAACACCATGTGTTTTGATTTTTTACATAACAAGTCATACATAAAATTAAAGGAAAATTTCTATTTTATTTAAATAAAGTATTCAATAATATTACCAATGAGAATTTTTTTATTTAAATCACTTTTTTATAGAAAAAATTGGTATTTTTTACTTTTGAGTATTTTTCTCAAATTTTTATATTCGAGGTTTAAAAATATGCAAATCTGAAGAAAACCCCCAATCAGGTCAAAATTTTTTAAATATAGATACGGTTTTTAATTTTTCGATGATCTGACCTTTGACCCCTTATAACACCTGCAATAATAGTTTGCACAAAAAAAAAGTTGTATACCGTTTAAATAAGAGCAAAATTATGAATACGTCTATATTTTTACTTTTTTAGTTGTTTACATCCAATTATTAAAAATAAGTTTTTACCAAAGGTCTTACTTCGAACTTCGATGGCCCCTTTCTCGATTTCGAAGGTTAACTTCGAAAAACGGAGAAATTACTTAATTACTTATGACCTAATCTCTTAAAAAAATGGTTTGGTGCAATACGCAGAAAAAAATTTGATTTTGTCGTGTCGTGTTGTTAGTAAAATAATTTAAAGCTGCTTTAATCAATATTTTTTCGCTTAAAACAATAACTATTATTGAGTTTTATTTTTTCGCAGATATAAAATTATTTATAAAATTTAGAAGGTCATAAAGACTGCAATTTTGACCAAAAAATGTTGGGACTTTTTCGTTTTATTCGGCTATCGCTGCTTCTGAAAAGGATACGTCAGAAATTATGCTGGTATAGCTTTTGAGTTTTTTGAACGATCATTATTCTTAAGTGAAAAAATGTGTATTCGCGTATTTTTTCAGCAGAAAACTGTCAGCAGCAAAATTCTCATGAATTTTTATCTGTTCTCTCTCAAAGAGAGAAATGTTAGCAAAAGTACGCGAACGCAAAACCAGCAAAAACTTGCAAGTTTTTAGTACAACTGATCGAAATTTTGTTTACATGCAAAAGCATAAAACAGAAAACATGAAATGAATATAAATTTAAAGTTTTCCTAAAGCAATTTGCTAATCAAACATGCGTAAATGAGTATTTGCTTTCTTCCGATACATTTGCAGTTCTAATAAGTTATTTCAAACTTAAAAAATCTTAATAATATCTACATCTAAAATAAATTTCCATATTTTCATAAATTGAAAACCGATTACTTTGATCAGCTGTTTTTCTNCTAATAAGTTATTTCAAACTTAAAAAATCTTAATAATATCTACATCTAAATAAATTTCCATATTTTCATAAATTGAAAACAGATTACTTTGATCAGCTGTTTTTCGTGCTGGCAAAAATTTTTCCAGCAGAAACTAGCAGCTTTTCATTAGAATGAAATGTCAATTTGGTCTCTCAATTCCCCTACTTTGCTGGATTTTTGTGTACGTGAACACGAAAATCTGATAGATTTTGATAGTTATCAAAAACTATCAATACGCGAATAAACCTAAAATAAAACTTAATAACAATTCTTATCTATGAGCGAAAAAATAAAAATCATAAAATAAATAAAATAATAAATAAATAAAAAAATCATAAAATAATCAATATTTTTGATCAAATAACGTACCTGGTAAAAAAAATCTCCTAAAAAAACAAAAATTTGGTGAAAAATATGGTATCGAACCTTTTANCTTAATAACAATTCTTATCTATGAGCGAAAAAATAAAAATCATAAAATAATCATTATTTTTGATCAAATAACGTACCTGGTAAAAAAAATCTCCTAAAAAAACAAAAATTTGGTGAAAAATATGGTATCGAACCTTTTAAGCATTAATCCCCGATTCTTAAATCCCTAGTTAACGTTCACAACTAGTATATATATATATATATAGTCACACTTCTGATCCAAACGATCGGAGATTTCTAACCAAATAATGTAGTAATANATAATCATTATTTTTGATCAAATAACGTACCTGGTAAAAAAAATCTCCTAAAAAAACAAAAATTTGGTGAAAAATATGGTATCGAACCTTTTAAGCATTAATCCCCGATTCTTAAATCCCTAGTTAACGTTCACAACTAGTACCTTAAAAATATAGTCACATTTCTGATCCAAACGATCG
The DNA here is from genome assembly GCF_001687245.7 of Rhagoletis zephyria. NCBI lineage: Eukaryota > Metazoa > Arthropoda > Insecta > Diptera > Tephritidae > Rhagoletis > Rhagoletis zephyria. The sequence goes on from NW_016173309.1 coordinate 8,056, forward strand.
GAGATTTCTAACCAAATAATGTAGTAATGTTAAATTATATCCTTGTTCGTATGCGCATATTAATAAAACTGCAATTATTTTTATGTATTCATTTATTTTATTTTTATAGTATGCAAATGTTCAATTTTGGTTTATCATTTATTAAATATTTCACATTACATAGTTTATTACTTGAATTTACATGAATTTTATAATCTTACAACTTCTTGGTAAAGCCTTTTTTGGCGCTCTTTAACTCTGTGAATTCTCATTTCATTTAATTTTTGCNTATAATCTTACAACTTCTTGGTAAAGCCTTTTTTGGCGCTCTTTAACTCTTTGTGAATTCTCATTTCATTTAATTTTTGCAATGTCTTTTTATTTCGCTTTTGGGGTTTTTGTGTTAGGTTTTCTTTTGGCCAAATGTATATGTACTTATATTAACTATTCCATTTTTCTTTGAATCTATTATATTTTAATTAAAAATTTATCACGCAACTAATGCTAAAATACAACAGCAACGCATCTAAAACTAATTTTTGTTTGTTTATTCAATTTCTAATTATTTTTTTATTTATTATACGCCACCGCTTCTCTACACTACTTTTTATTCAACCTTTTCCATTTTCTTAGTACTCGAAAATACATTTCATGTTAACATGAAAATAAATGCACACAAAACACACTCATATTCTTACATGTGTAGTAGGTTTAATGTTAAATAAATTGGGGTTGCACACGATGTGCTCTTCCTAGTTTTTTGTACATGCATACATACAAATTATTTAGGACTAGTTTATTATGTTTTCGTAGTTTCTTCAATAAACACACTTTGTATAATTTAAAGTAAGGTAGCATTCACAATTTAAATAAAAATATTAACTAAATCATCTTAGTTTCCATTTAACCATTCGCGCAGATGATGGTCCATTTTTTTATTTAATATACCATTGCGATGATTGCTNCAGTACCGGCACCCCAGAGAAACGCTTCCATCCGCACTTTACTCATTATCATCCAAAGATTTGGTAGTTTCTTTGCATATGGCTCCTCCGGACAGATAATACTAAACAGAAACACAAATTGATATAGCGTGGCTTTTTAATTTACAAAATTTTGCGGACTCACTCATCTGGATATGGCGGCCTTGGAAAATTTAACGAATTGCATTCGTATGCAGCAAGTGTTACGCTGGCTATATGTGGTCCCAGATACAACAAAAATGTGTGCAATCCGGTACCCAATCCTACTGAAGAGAGAACACCTAAGCCAGTCCAGTATATGATGAACCATGTATTGCGTCGTATAACGTCCAACACTATCTGGTGTGGGCCAGGCAGGTAACAAATAAAGCTGAGGATCATACCTAAAACTAAGATTGCAGCGAGTAGACCACGTTGTTGAAGTAACCTATAAGGTAAGAATTTACTTAAAATATTAACAAATTTTGAAAACCACAAAACGTACCGCTTGCCATTCGTTTGCACTAGCGTGGCCAACTCCAAGCCACAATATCTCACCGTTTGTACGGGTCGACGCCACAACACAATCCCTTCTCGTTCGGAGCGCTCCTTTTCTTTTTGCAACTTGGATTGTGATTTCTTGCGTATAAGTGACGGAGCAGAGGTGGATGTTGTGATGCTGCCACCAAAAGGCGAAGCGCCGCTACTCGTCCAAGGAGTGCCGCCATTAGACTTTCTGTGCGCAGTAATTGCGTTGCCCGAAGCATTCGGCTTTTGTTTTACACTGTCAGCATTTTGTTGTTGATTTTGCTGCTGCTGCTGCTGTTTGCGATTTCGGCTAGTTGGCGTATCCTTCTTCGAATGTTGTGACATTTAAGATTCGAATATTTCACAGAGGCAGGTGGATCGAAAATGTTGAAAAGTAGTGTTAAGTGTTTAGTTAAGTGATAACACAAAAAAGCGTTGTGAGCAGTAGACAGTAGAGTACTGATGCAGAAAGAATAGTGAGACAGGAAGGGAAAGCAAGCAGCGCTGGAAAAAAAACAGAAAATTCAGATACAAATTAAGATATGTATGTATTTATTTAGTTTGAGCAAATTTAACTAATGTACAGACGAGCATCTTATCTGATTAATAGTCATAATCTTATGCACGTATGAATTACTATCTAAAAACAAACATATGGACAAGAACGTGAATATTTTTTTTGTAGGGGGAAAGATATTTTGTCTAATATGTGATAGATAAACCAATAGTTTCACTACGAGGGATGTACTTTGAACTTTTACTATATTTAAAACGCACTGCCTAGCACCAACGTTGGAAATAACAAAAATCGGGTAGCAATAACAACAAAAGCCAATCATTTAATAAACGACAAAAATATTTTTTATTGACCATAAATTAAAAGGGCGACGGTTGTTGAACTACGGCCAGAACAAATTGCAACAAAATACTGTAAGTGATATCGTAATTCAAGAGCTTCTTATTAAATACATTGAGTACATCACCCGCTGCCGACATATGGATTTCCGTATATACATACATACATATCAGCATTTGGAGATAAAACTAATGACCAATGAATATAAAACTAAGTTTGCTCAACATCAAGAGGTAAAATGATTCATGCGAAGCGAAAAATCAGAATAGCGTGTATCAGACATCCTAGCATTTGTAGCCGTTTTAGCACCACTAGTACTTGCCGGGGTAAAATCAGCCGGAAAATGAGCTTTGAACAGCACCAACGTCAAAGAACTTATTTATGTCCCTACCCTGCGCGTATTTAATTTAAATATATGCCTTGCTTTGCTGGTACATTTTTTGCTACATTGGCTAAAAATTGGTGCTTCAATAAGACAAATGAGGTGCCCTACATGTTGATTGAACTAAATAGTTCACACTAACAAGAGTGACTATGCAAGGCGACAAACCATCGTGTGTGCATGTGACACAATGGTTTGCATATAATGCTTTTTTATTAAGTTTTTTAATAGTAAGCCTAATATATGAATATCGCTCAATATAACATAAAATAATATTTAGTGGCAAAGAGAGGAGAACTAAATAAACAATACAATTGTAAAAGAGATCATCATGCAATACCGGCGCACCAATGAGACGAAACCACATACTATGTATACGTCGAGTGAAGCGAAGCAGCAATACATACTATAAATTGTCAAAACCAAAACGGCCTCGAAATTAACGAACAGCGGCTAACAAATGAGAGGCACTTTTGGGCCGTTAGCACATGTAAGACATGCTACGAATGTATCAAGGCTCATCTATACATGGATGCGCGTTGGAATGTATGTACAAAGACAGAAAATTTGGCGGACGCTCGAAAAATATTTTGCCAATGCCAATTTTAACACGATTTCCTAAGATGTAAACTAATGGCATCCTCACAATCAGCATGCCACACCTTCATAGCAAGATGTATGTATGTATGTATATATTTAAAATTACACCTCTTCCGTTCTACACGATCCGCCCTCGATAATCATTTAGTAAAATGTCTAGCTACGTGCATGCATACATAGGTATCATATCATAGGTACATATAAAACTGCATACATTGCAGCTTGTCGAGCAAGCGTCACCAACAGCAACGTGGTAACAATTTACAATGTTTACTTGCACTTGCTTGCAGATACAGAAAACACGACTTGCAAGAGCTCTTCAGAAAAAGAATGGTGAGCCATACTTAGCGTGACTACGCCAAAGATTATCCTTGGCGGCTTAACAACGGTCTACTTGACTCACCGTAGCTTGCTTTAGTGCATTTTATTACTGCACGAAGGGAGGAAATACACATACCTAAATATAACTTTGTACATATCAGATATAGTTTACGGGTGATCCAACAACTCCGGCATTTGTAAGGTTACAAAACCCAGGGAAAATCAATTTTTCACCCTCGTCGCGCCTGTTTTTAATTCACGATACTTCTCCAATTTAACACGTAATCGAAATCGGTAAAAACTAGTAACCACAAAATATTTAACAACATATATATGCAGATTAATAGTTTTAGGCCACAAACAAACACCCTAATATGTATTTATATTTAAATACAGGAAAACGCTTTCGTG
>NW_016173310.1:0-12094 GCF_001687245.7 Rhagoletis zephyria
GAGCGGATTTTGCGTACAAGAATACGCAACTTTTGTCGGAAATGTTTCTTTGGAATGGAAGTCCGGTTAAAATAATGGATTTCCGGTCTGTTTGAAACACTCCCGATCGAAACTGGAAGTCTGTAATACGACCAAAAGCTAGAGCATCCCTGACTTGGTGGTTCATACTTTTCCGTTTTCCAATAAAAATATTTTCCACCATTTTAGAAGGGATGGACGGATGGTCTGGGGCACCTGGTATATGGGCGGTGTGTGTAGTTATGGGCCGACTTGCTGATTTTTAACCAACGTCTTAGGCACCTATCTGCATTGATGGATTTTTGGCCGCAGAAAGTGCCAAAAGAAAGTGTAAAATATCAAAATTAAGGTATAATAAAACTCCCCTGCCAATATTAACTAACAAGGCTTGCTGTCTATTCCAGCAGTGCTGCGCTTAAGTAACTCTGCCTCAATGTATTTACATACTTATACACTTTCATACATACATATACATATATTTTATTGTTCTATACTTTAATACTGATGTTTAAGGAAAAAGCAATGCGCGATATGTCGACACCGCATGAAATGCCAGTCAGTCCGTCAGTCAGTCAGTCAGTTAGGTTGCGCTGACAATTTGCTGTCATTGTTGCTATTCACGCATTTTCAAGTGTAAAGAAAGTGAGTAAAATGAGATAAGAAAGGATAAGCATAACGCACTACTTTAGCGAGGAAGGAGCGCGACNTTGCGTTTTATTCCTCGAGTCGTGAGTGATTCCTCCGCACACTCCAATGTGATAACCCACTACACTTTTATATATGTATGTATGTACATATGTATACCATGCAACATGATGCCTTATTCTATTCAATTCGAAAGCGACGCGATTGAATTCCTTTCAACCTACTTGCATAAAGTTTTGTTATTGCGATTTGTTGTTATTCATTGTTGTGTGGGCATGTTGTTGCCTTGTTTTGTTTCGTTTCATTTCGTTTCATTTTCTTATTTCATCATACACAACAGAGCAATTACCCCTGCTTCTGCAACGACTGCATGCCACAAACGCTTAACAAACGTAAGTACGTAAGTGTATGTGCGCAAGTATGCAAACACATGTGCTGCACAAGGCAAATGCTCATACATAAGCACATACTATACATATTCGCCCCCCCACACGCATTGTTGCCTCATCAATTCGCAACCGACGCAGTTGTCGTTAATCCTCCAGCCATCGTTTCTCCTTTCATCTAGCCGCGCAGCGAATAAAACCAAGCTCTTTAGTCAATCAGTGGACGCACCTTACTTCTTGCCTGCAGCAGGCAGCCAGCTGTGGCAGCCACCAATTGTGGCATTTTATTTTGTGATTTCTTCTATTGTTGTTACCCACACACACACACACACACACACCCTCGCGCATATATGTACGTATGTGTTTTTATTGCTATTTTTGCCATTTCTTTCATTGTTATTATGTAGAATACAAATTTATTTGAATTCATATTACATAAAAGTACTTAGGTTTATATGTATGTAAATTTATATGAATATTGCGTGTATGTGTAAGTACATATATGACAGTGAATTTTTCTGCGCTGTCGCGTTTGAAAATATATTAAAATTTTAATAAACCGAGGGCGTCTGCGCCATAATGTAGGCAACAAGATATATACGTTAGGATACTTAAGGAAATACATGTAAGTTTATGGAGCACCTAAATATAAAAAGCCTTTACACACGTACAAATGTGCAAGTAAGTACTATATTTACAAAAGGGAAGACAAGTTCGTGAATGCTCCAAAGAATAGTTATCTATTTTAATAATCAAAACCATCGGAAAAAATTTATTTACAAAGAAACTTTAACTAATGGAGACGATTTATGGTTCAAAACCAGCTCTAAAAACCGGTTTTGAACCTAACCCGTTTTGAATCGGGCCATCAAAGATTTTTTGGGTTAATATTAATTCAGTATCCGAGAGAAACTTTAGTGTGGAACCTAACTCTACGGATTTCGCTTCGCCCTCGGTTATTAGATGTTCACCTAGGTGTCTTTTGCGTTTGTGCATCAGTGCAGGACACCCTTATAAGATGTGCTGTGCAGTCGCGATATGCATGCTGCCAAATCTGCATCGCTCCTGCATGCAAATTCCCAGTTTAATCAGGTGGTATTTCAGCCTGTAATGTCCTGTAGCAATTCTTAAGTTATTCTTTGATAAGTTCATACATACCTTAAAGCGTTTTAGGTTATATGTTCTTAAAAGTGCTTTGGACTGCTCTAGACCTGACAGATTATCCCCGTAGGGATTTCCACACAGCCGCAACTTGATCGGAAATCTCGTTTCTTTTAATACCAATAAGTTCTTGAAATTAAAAGAACCAAAGAAAATGGACATATGTTTCCCCATGGGTTCGGAGTATCTTAACCTCGGTCTAACTACATCTATCTGTGTACCAGGTAATCATATTTTGTTTTTTTTTCGATATATCTCGGATGTGCCTGCCCAGCTTTTCTTATAATTCAGATAAGTGTTGAATCTCTTCGTAAAGCTGAACCTCGGATGCATAGTATCCGGTAGTATTGCCATTTCAGGGCACCTCTTCGTCAGAATATCCAACTTCCTACGACTAAAAACCCATCTAACCCGATATTTATACCAGTCACACTTAGTAAAGTTTTTTTTTCGGCTGATATTGTATGTAAATATGAAGAGGGCGAGATATAAAAGAATTTCCATGGTTGCGGTTGGACAACTCTCATGGCTCCAATTATGCATACACACGCCATATTTATTATTATGAAACTCTGATTTAGAGATTAAATGTATTTTAATGACCTACATGGTTTCAAAAATGTATACATTTTGTCATTATATTCTGTCGAGGCTCGTCAAGCCGGTTTAATGTAGTTTAATATTTCGACACTGTGACCTTGGGACCCGGGCATTTGTCTAGTAGGTGGTCAACCGTGGAAAGTGATCTGCACCACGGACATCCTTGTCAGCAGGTGGTCGTGTGTCAAGAAAGTGTGCCCGATGCGTAACCGTATAAAAGTAGTAGTTTGGCTCCTTCGACCGCGCATGCGGAAAGGGATTCTGCTCAAAAATACTGTGGCGCAAGATCTAGTTTATCTTATGATCGGGTTTGATCGGTAACACATATACTACACAAATCCTAACAGTATTTTTTTTTAATCAAACTTTCATTTCGATTATCAATTGTAGGTATTTGGTTTGGCTTTAGTCTTGATGGGTTAAATTTTCTGTATCTGGATGAAAATTACTTCCAAAACTTCCCTTACTTTCGAATATAGGCTGCCACAGTAGTACATATTCTGATCGTGATTTGTGGATGTGGCAAAAGTAAGAAAGGTTAGGTTGTACATATGTTTGCCACTTCATCTACTGCCTCATTGCCTCTAATCTTAGTATGTCTTGGATCCAATTTTTCGATTTTTTTGCTATGAGCACATTGAACTTTGATGGACTTGGGCGAGCCGAAGACATTGACCAAAAGTTTTAATCTTTCACACAGATCATTTTTGGATCATAATGAACCATATTTTTACTATTACCAATCAAAATTCTAAAAAAGCGGATTTTCTGCCCACGCTACTATATAGTAAGGTGATTGAAACCGGTTTCCACAGCTTTTTTTGGTTAGATAGATAGGCGGGATTTTTGAAGTCTCCATTTTCCGAATATCGAATAAACCAGATGTTTTCATCAGATAAACCGTTTTTTTCATTTCATACAAATCTTGATCTCTTAATAAAAGTTTTGACTTTTTCGAAATTTTCAAAACTCTTTCCAGTTTAAGAGAAACCCCTAAATAGTTTCAAAATTATTCGTAGGTTATTTCGGGATGAACAGTATATGATATTTGATTCCAATAAATTAATTTTTGGCCCAGCTTCTCTTTCAATTCGTGCTCTTCTTTTCTTGATGTTGTGACACAAATGTGACCAGTTTTACTCCACTTCCAAAGCTTTTTTAAAGCAGAAGTATGTACTCTCGGAGGTTTGCCATTACCTTTTTTTTGCTGTTACTGGGCCTTACTACTCAGTCCGAAAAGAATCCAATAAAGTATTAAAAAAAAAATCAAAATAAAACTAAATGTGAATTTTTCACTGATCCGAAAAGAATCAGAAAACTTCCAATAAAGTATTAAAAAAAAGTCAAAATAAAACTAAATATGAATTTTTCACTGATTTTCAGTTGTTGTTAAATTAAACTATTTTGCATATTTTGCTTTGTTTTTTTTCTAAATAAAAGCTATCTTTATTGTTTATAGTTTTATTGTAACTAGGAGTGCCAGTTACTGGCATTTTTAAAAGCCTTGCAGGGATTTTCTAACTTAGCACGTCGTTTAACTAATAAGGTACAAATTTACCTACCGTAAAATCTTCTGCATTGGAACTAAAACTTGACTAAGTTTTTTTATATCTTTCATGGTTTTTGGGCGGAGCTGGAATCGACTCGATATATTTCAGCTTGTCCATAAATTTCGATAATTGGATACATATCGATAATTCGGTGAATTCAAAAGACTCCATATTTTCCAATAGCTATAGACAAATTTCGATAGGTCGTTACGCACTGGTAACACGATAAAGTACGATAAGCAGGGATAACTCGATAAACTTATATGTAAAACCTTGAAATTTAGATATCTCGATATATTACAAAAACTTTCATTCGAAAAATTTACATATTTCAGTAAATCAATAAATATCGATAACTTGATAAGTTGAAAGAACTTGATACAATACGATAAGTCGATAAATTTTGTTTAACTTTAGAAATAATTATAATGCAACAAATATCCATAACTTGATAAATTGCATTCATTTCGGTAAATTTCGGCAACTTGATAACTTTCGATAACTATATTTTTTTTAACTAAATTTACATAGTTTCCTATCGAAAAATTTCAATATAGTCGCTTACCCTTTCTATTACCTTACTTCTTGTGTAGTTCTCATTGCTATCGTTTTCGTCTTTATCCTAAATTTTGCCTTCACTTTTTTCATAGTCGTTTTTATCACTTATTTCTTCATCATCAACTCAAATTGAACAGATTGCAACAACAACAACCATACACAAAAACCGAAAGTTTTAAACGACGATTTTTCCCTTAATTTTCGTCGAATTTCGAAAGAAAAAAATCGCGTCATCTACAGGAAAACACTTTTATAATGGTGTTCTTGGTGAAAAAACCTACCTATACGTAGATACATACATAAATATATTTATATCTGAAAACTGAAATTTTTACAGACTTAAAATAAAACCACATTTATATTCCCTCTCCTCAATATTTTCGATTTAGTTTAACCTCCAACGAGCAGCTGCACTTGTCTTCTGAAGTGTCGTCGGTGTCTCCTTATTTGCACCAAACTAATTTCAAATCTGGGCCATAATTTGTTGTTATTTGCATGTGACACCCACATTTATACAATTTTATGTTAGAATGAAAACGCCTTGTCATTGTTGCTATTTGTTGTCCTTAAATCTTGGCCTTGGTGCCCTTACTACGACTTCGTCTACAGCATGTATTTGGTTTTCGATCGAATTTTTCTGCTTCTTTTTTGCATGTTTTAGTTTTCATTTGTGTTTGTCTACACAAATATGCGAAATGCAAACAATAAAACCCTTCTCATGCGCTAACCCCAGAAAATAAAGGATGAAAAATTCTCGGAGTAACTTTCGATAGTCTGCTCTCGTTCTCGGCGAATACAACCACAAGTACAGAGCCGTAACAAGGTCATCAAGTCGGTAGCCGGCAGCAAATGGGGAAAAGACAAAGAAGCGTTGCGGGCAGCGTACAACGCAATTGTCGCTACAAGATCATTTACTCGACCAGGCTAAAATGCTCTCCGTTAGGGAGCATAACATATTTCTCTCCATGCGATTCTAAGTAGGATGTCACCGACGTAGGCATCCGAACAGACAATTGCTTGCGGCAAGCGCCCTCGCCAAGGCACGCCAGAAGGCATCTATAGGAACTGAGGAACGAAGTCCAGAAGATTACAGGATTATCGAGTAGTCAGTAAATCGACTTTTAACTGTTCAACAAAATTTTGTTCGTGTTTTTAGAGCTCGTTCTCCCAGTCTGTTTTTCTTAGTGTTTTGATTACGAATAACATTTGCAGATTCCATATATATTTGTTAAAGGAATAAATTATAAACCTCACTGATTCCAATGGATTTGGCATTTTATTTTACTCAAAACAATCTATTTTGCATTTCTCCAAATATTTTGCATTTGTCTTTGACTCAATAACTCATAGCAGGAAGAGTGCGTAGAAAAATCAAATTTCGTTGGTTGAATTTTTTTAGCTGCAAATATAGACAAAGTAAAAAAATAAATTTTTATATTTACTTCTGTATACACATACATTTCGTTTTACCGAAGATTTCGTTCAGCTAAAAATTTCCGCTGCCTATAAGACCTACAAGATTTTATTTTTCTTCTGTGGCATCCTCAACTCCCGCTTTGTTTGTCTTTGAACTATTTTCTTTCATTTTTCCGACTCAGCTTGCTGCACTCACAATCATTTCAGCAACGACTACTCAATGAGTAGTATTCATACTTTTGGCCGTGTACACTCAACAAAAAAAAAAAAGCATCACTATTGGTTTAATACGCGTTGTATTAAAATTAAACTTTTAACTCTATCATTTTTCGGTATGACTATAACCATTAATACTATAAAAAGTGTATTGAAAAATATTAGATTTGTATTTTGGTTATTAATTTGATGAGAAAAAGCGCTAGTTTACCCTTCATAATATCAAATTGAGAGCTGTATAGTATTTTTGGTTCTTTTTGGTTTCAATGTAACAACGAAAAATATTTCAATGTAAGAATGAAAAATATCATTTAGATAAGACGATTAATGAGGAAAAATAGATACTCGAAATTTTCACATTGATGGCTAAATCGCATCGTCCTGATGCAACTTTTTTTGAGTGTAGTAGTTCATACCACACGCAACATTTTGTGCCACATCATCAGTTTTGCATTCACCACCTACATACCTCTTAATTCGCCTCATTCTCATCCGCCATTGTATACAATGGTTGAACTTCGATTTTTCCAATTTTCCTGATTTTCTTGCTGCTCCAAGTGAACAAGGAATGCGGAGTAGGGAGGCTTGATTTTATGTAAAGAGCGGATAGGCAATGCGAAAACTGCTGCAACTTTCTTACTTGGCGCAGGAAATTTTCAAAAATTTTCCATTTCATTTCCATGCAAAATGCAAAGGAGGCGGAAAGTTGTGCAAAATTTAGCAACGGCAAAGAAGTCGAGGACAACGAGTGAACAAATGAAATTCTCGTAAGTCGTAAGTCGTAGGGAGAATTAGAGGAGGACATACTTAAAAAGAAATAATGCAGTAAGAATCAGAACGTTGGTTCATGGGTGAATTGCACACTTTTAAAATATTCCGTGACCTATTTCTCTGTCAGCTGCGCCACCAATTTGGTACTTACTCTCTCTACCCCAATCGAACATATTTATATCTACATGAATGCGTTAGAATGTTTGTATTTGTTATGGACATTCATGTGGATGTAAGTGTGGCATGTTACTTAAGGCAATGCAAATCAGTAACATTGAAATTTCTTAAGATTAAAATAATATTTGGCATATACTATATACCAGTGAGTACATAAGAATTTTGAAGACAGTTAGAAAGGATAAAAAAAAATTTAAGTAAACTTAGTAAACTGAGCAAAGGACTTAGATTTTTAGGTCGCTTTATATTATTAAAGTTGTTTATGAACTGTTTAAGATTGAGACGGGCACCTTAAAATGCTATTATTAAAGAGTTCTTCCATTAAAGTACATGTACGTATGTTTAAATTTTATAATATTTCAATATTTGCACAATACTTGCACGGGTGGAGCCCCAATCCTCGACATTGTGGGGGTGGAGTGCAGCAGCTGTGACTACCAAGTCACGGAGTTTTTCCCGACAGAAGTGACTGGGAATTTAATATTGCTATAAGCGATGACGAAATACCCATTTTCACAGACGGCTCCAAAATGGATATCGGAACAGGATCTGGCGTCTTCTCGCAGGAGTTATCTCTGAGAGAGTTGCAGCGTTTTTCAGGCTGAATTATATGCAATCGACATGGCGGCAAGGCTGGTAGGCATGATCGACGTAGCTCCATCTAAACTTGCCTTCGTCGTTGACAGTCAGGCGGCTATTAAAGCCCTAGGGTCGGCAACGACTAACTCGATATGTGTTAAGGAATTCCGAAGATCACCAAAAACTCTACAGCAGCACATAATCAACCTTTACTGGGTCCCGGGGCATAATGTTGTCCCAGGAAATGAGGAAGCGGACGAATGTGCGGATATGACATGGGGTTTGCGAAATCGATGCAGATCGTGAATCCTCCCCTGAGATTTTTGTCTTCTGAAGTTGGCCACGGCTCGAAGAACGAATAATAAGGAGTTCATTAAGGCTTTCAAACTCAAACGTTAGGCTTCTCACAGGAATACTAACGGGACACTGGACGTAACCCCCCTGTTAAGATGATTTTCAGTTAAAAAAGAATTAACCTTTGTTTATATCGAAAAAATAGTTATTAGGTATATCAAGTACATACATACGTATGTATTTGCATATAATAAATAAACAAAGATTAACAAATATTTTAATTCATCCCAAACAGGGACGATTTAATCAGATTTGCCTGCATTGTTTATATCAATTTCATGCAAACATAACAATTGCAAAAAGTTTCCAGAAGAAGTACGAATAGATAGTTAACAGGCAGGCAGTTTTTTTGGTGTACGCCAATAAAATATCAAAAAAAAAAAACCTGTTCATAAAACTGCATCCAAATAATAGCATTCGTGATCGAATGAAGCTCGATGCGAATCGACTGAAATAAATATAATGACAGCTATGTTCTAAAAGGTAACGGATGCCGTGATTTTGGCCATGTATTCATTTTAAAGGGGGCTTAAACAATTACTCTCCACTTAAAGTGTTGTTTATTAAAATTTATTTTGAAATGCTTGAAGTACTTATGTAGCTCATTGGTTTCACAGTCTCACAAAAAAATGTATTACAAACCCATGGTGAAATTATATCAGGTGTAGTAATTAGAGCGAGAAGAAAGATTTGACAATATTTTATTTGAAAATTTGCCTTTAAAAATTTCTATATGGTAGCCGAATGTGAAGAGAATAAAACGAGAAAGCTGTTTTATTACTTCGCCTGTTTTTAAATTCACCATGTAACAAACCATGATTGAATTACTTAAGGTTTTGGAGTAAACTTTTTTCTAAAATTTTACACTCCCACCCACAAGTATGTTTTCTGGAAGCAGAAGGAAAAGTGAAAGAATTTAATCGCCTTTCAAATAGTAGGGAAGTTCCACAAAAGGGTCTGCATAATAATACAGAGTAGTACTTTAAAACAATAACGAATTTGCTTTAATTATTCAATTGAGACCAGCTTATTTACATCGAATATAACCTCTAATTGTTATTAAAAATAAATATTTGTTTATATATGCCAAAGTTGGCTACGTCAGACTCGAGAAAGGATGACCTACTTTGAGCTGTTTTAAGTTATTTTTTTGCCCTAGTAAATTCTTTGCCGTACGATTTTTAGTTGAAGAATATGAAAAAGTTATTTGTTTGTGGAAAAATTATGGAAATTTGATTGCTTCTAATATGGTAATGCTAATTCTTTGATGTTGCACTTTTAGTGCTCTGGGGCCATTATGCCGCCGATCAGAATATCAAACATTGGCTAACACAGTCGATATTGGCGTTTCGTGCTGGTCGAACTCAGGAAGAATGAAAACGGCACGCAGCTACTGAACGACTGCGATCTACACCGTCAAACGAGAAGAGTCGCGAGTGTGCAATACATAGCGCCATTGACGAAACCGAGCTGTCGTGTGCTAAGATTGGCCCCATGGATGCAGTTTGCCAATATCTCATTCGTAGACACCGAGATTGGGATGTGTATGTCAATACTTAAATACCTTCGTTGACTCATTTACCAGAACTACTGCGTACCTTACGTTACAGAATGAATATGTATCCACGAATATCGACAAATACAACTATTCGGAATTTAAGCGAATTTCCTCTCTTTGGCCAACATTGAATTTCCGTAGGCCAACGATTCTCCCTCATTTTGTCTTGTTGTGGCCAGCGAATGAAGAACAAACATTTATTCAAATTTAAAAAGTAAAAATTTCACTACTAAAAATTTAAAAATGTTCTTAATAAATTAATAAACTACATATATAAATTAGAGTGAGCCGAGTCTTACTTACAAAACCTTTCATTATTGAATCATGTTACAAACGAAAAATATTTACATAAGCAGCGGGTAGAGATGCAATTTCACTATTAAATTACTTCTGTTCACAGTTAGCTTTTCATTTTTATTTTAGGGTTGTCCAATAAAAAATATTTATGTAGCACGTTCGTTTAAATCTCTTTCTAAAAATTGTAAAAAAATAAAATATATCTAAAAGGCTGGAAGATCTGCTAATAAAGTGGTAGCGTCCGTGACCAAGCATTTGAACCCGAATGATTTGCTTTTTGAATCGCAATGCCGAGTACAGTCCTTGCTTTTGGAGTACAAAATCTACTCAGCGATCGTTCGACTGGACTTAAATTCCGAAAAGGACAACTTATTTAAATTGTAAATTAAAGCTTTGAAATGTTTTAATATATTCACATTTGAGTCAATGGGCCGTATGAATAAAAAAAAGCAATTGCTTAGTTTTTATTCATACAGCCCAATATTACGACAATCGTATTTCATTTCTTTTTAAATAACCTTTTCTGAAAAGAATGCCAAATATTTTGTTTAATTTAAATTTATGTGAGGGGAAACCCTTTTATAGGTTTGCTCTTGCAACAAAACAGATCTTCAAAAATCTTCAGAAGTCAACAGTCTTTTATAATGTTTTTTTTTCTTCTGCTGTAAAATAAAACATTTGTTGGTTAGGGCCTTTACGCATTAAGGAAACGATATGCACTTACGACTCAATAGGTGACACTTTCTCATAATACATATGTTTCTAGCAGATTCAGTTGTTGAACTTACAATCAGTAGAAATGTATATGATTTTATTGTTTTAATGTGTCACGTGAACTTTTTCCTATAATAAATTGCTCCAAGCCAATCACTTCCCAAGGAGGTGGGTGCTAGCTAGCTGCTTCGTAATGAATACTTTTTCATGTAACAACGAGCCCTTTGGCTAAGCTTTTAAACTATTTCACTTGATGTTACATTCAGCACGCATTGAGTGTATATGTAAAAGAAACTTACCAATCAACTAACTGACTGCTAAGAACTAACTGGCTATGTATTTAGTTGGTTATCTGAATTGGTTAAGGAGTGAGAGAATCCATAGAAAACGAAAAGAGGACAGCAGCGAGTAGAAAGATCCCGCCAACNGCGACGATGGATGGATTTGCAATTGAAAAATTCCTTGGATATTGGAGAAATTTTTTGTATTGAATACTCACTAAACATACACACTATTAACTTATTTACAATGATACCTTTCAGCCATTTGTGATAAAATTTTTGCAGCTGAAAGATTTTCCTCTAACTTTGAGGGGCTCTTCAGCGACAACTCAATTATCTTTCATCATTATTTCGAACTATTTAATCGGAGCCTTTAGAAAACTTTTGAGTTTGGTGTTTTATAGCCCATACAATTTGAGTATAATAAAGTGGATACTAAAGTATTTAAAAAACGCGTTGAATTCAATTTTTTTGAGAATCGGAAAAGTCCAATTTTCAGTTAATCTTTCCAGAATTAGGCGAATTACGCGAGTAATGTTGGCTTCCAATTTTTCAATCATAGCTGGCTTATGACAAAGACTTTTAATTTCACATAACCAAAAAAAAAATAATCCAGAGGTGTGATATCACACGATAAGTTGCTGAAACCAAATGTTTCCGACATCACGGGCTTCAATTTCAGGCAGCAAAAAGTCTGATATGATGATGCAGCAGCGCTCGTCATTGATGGTTATTTTCTGTCTGCGGGTAACATTTGAATTAAATGATTAAAAAACAAGTAAGAAAGTCTAAGTTCGGGCGGAGCCGAACATT
>NW_016173311.1:0-12093 GCF_001687245.7 Rhagoletis zephyria
ATTAATATACCCTTGTGCACAAGTGCGCTCGGGTATAAAAATTAACTTTAACAGAGGAAAAATTAAAAAAATAATGCGCAAAGTTTTTTGTATGAAATACGAGCAGTAAAGCGTGTTACTCATACGCCACGTACATCCGAACTTCCAACATTTAGAATCGTTATATCTCGGAAACGGTGGCTCTTATGACAAAAAGTATTTAGACATTTGTTGTAGATAATTATCTGATCTACAATTGTTGTCTAAACTAATTTTATGATAAACTTACCGTTTTACTGAAAATCGCGAAAAACCCGTTTTTGTGACCTTTGAACAATCCTACCAATTTTCAGCCGGGTGGGAATTTTTGTAACCTCGAATGTCTAAATTGACCGGAGTAGAAGAGTTTTACACGATTTCTTATTCTACAAGTAATCTTGTGAAAGCCTAAAAAAGGGTTACGATTGAAGCTTACAATAAAAAAAAACTTCCATTTTTTTTTCAAATTTATCGTTTGAGGTAATATATTTTATCCGACATTTAGGAAATATGTTTCAGTCAAAAAATGCAACAACTCGTGAGATTTAGACAAATGCTTTCAAATATTCAGCTTGAACAAATAAAATATTATTATTGCTTGCAAATAACATCAACACCAGTACTGCTGGAGTCAATCGTTACTTTTTAACCGCTACTGTTCCCACTCCTAGGTAAGTAGCTACTCTATTAACCCGTGGTAGTGCAGAATCGCGAAAAACTACGACAGAGGGCGCCCATAAATCACGCAAGTGACTACTTTAGTAACTCCCGGTAGTGCAGAGAGAGCCGACGGTGGTAGTCACCTACCTACCGCCTATGACATTGCCTTGTAAAAGTAATCGATGAAATCCACTGCAAGTAGTCGGTCGGTTATTGACGGAGTTTATCACGTAGCTACCGATTCAGCAGTCCTGTAGTCGCTCCCCCGTACTACAGGGTTTCGAACGTTTTCCGGTTAAGAAAGTGCATGAAAATTTTAGCCATTTTCCGTTCGATTTCGGATAAGAAAAGTTGTACGAGACCACCCTGTCGGCAAAATTTACGTTTCTCTGCTGGCGGGGAATACCCTGCGGCAGTAAGTGTGTGCTGGATAGATTTGTGATTTCATTCCTTATCAGTAATGTAATAAATCAAATCTAACCTCAGTAGACGCCATCTTATCATGGCTATATCCACTTTTGACAGCTCTTCAGTTACACACGTGTGCATGTTTGCATGTGAAAAAGAAAATAAGCATAAATACAACTATTTCAGCATACTAATACATAAATATATATGTACATGAATACGTGTATATGTATATACTATCTAAATGATATGAAGCTTATCTCGGGCTTATTTATAGACAAGTGTGCGATTTTGTCTGGCTGGAGGCATTTTGATTAATCACGTTGTCAATCGTGAAGTCGTTAATAAATGTCATAACCCACTAAATATGTATATATACACTAGGGTGCTTTCTTTTGTGACTATTGTTTTTTTTCACTCCTACATCGAAATTTTGTGGAAAACACCGAAAAAAAACTCCCTGAAAATTTTAACCCTTAATATTAACATTAAGTTGTCACGCAAGGCGTGCAAAGATTCCCATACACGTAAATTTTGATTGTTTTTCTTCAAAATTCTATAGCTCAGAGGAATTTTATGGTATAACCATTGTTAATGATGGGTCTTCTTCAGAATTGAGCGTCCTACAAAAGTGTCTATTGTGGTGTAACTTAAACTCCCACCATCGAGTTAGTACGGGTCACTAAACATAATTTTTTCATGAAATTCCTGTTTTTTTGCCCGTATCTCATAAATAACAAGAGGTACAGAAAAATTTTAAATTACGAACTTGTAGGCCATTCAATTTCCTACAATAAAGTTCTCAAACACCAAATCGCTAATATCGATATTTCTTGAGATATTGGGCTTTAAAATTGATCAACAATTATCACAATTTAGCTCAATAATCAATAAAAATTCCACACTATCTCAAGTTCAATGCCTAATATCTCAAGAAATATAGATATTAGCGATTTGGTGTTTTAAGACTTTTTTGTAGTAAATTCAATGACCTACAAGTTTGTGATTTCCAATTTTTCTGCACCTCTCGTTATTTACGAGATGGGGGCAAAAAACGGTAATTTCATGAAAATGTTGGGTTTATCGAATTTAGTTAAGTTATGCACAAGGTATATGAAATATTATTATTGGGGGCACACCCAAACGAAAATAAAGGTTGCTATATTTTGAACTCTAAGAAAATCCTTGAGGGGTTTAAAGAGAGTTACCACCTGATTGAAAAGATAAATTTCAATTGTTCAAAAGGCTAAACGTATTATTAAAATGTGAGTATCGACGAAATGGGTGTGCAACATTAAAAAAAAATCACATTAATTTTCATCATCATCATTGCATCAGTTAATTGAAATATGTACCCCAATTTTAGGCGTAAGAGATTTAAGAAGATTTTATATTGAAAGTACTTTTGAAAAGGATTTCCACCTGTTTGAAAAGTAAAATTTTGTTAACTTATACACTTAACTTATAACTTATGAGATATTAAAATAAGAGTGTCAATCAAATAGATTTATGAACGGTTTAGTTTGAAAATATCCTTTGAGAAAAGTCATATCGACCTAACCAAGTATATATATTACACAAGAAGGCATTTTTTGTGAAGTACGTTAGATTTGCACCGTTATTTTGAATTTCCTGTAGATGTGCGATACGGTTTAATTTCTTGAAGTTAGAAATTTTTTTTATCGGTATAGTGTGATTGGAAATTTGATGAAATAAAAGCCGTCATTATCACTTAGGAACGGCTGCACGGATTGGGACAAACATTCGAAATAGATTTTAGGTTTTTGAAATTAGGTTTTGGCCGCTTTGACCTGGCTGCAAACCGGTTTTGAACCTAACTGTCACTTTTTTCTGGCTTCGAACGGAACCACGTACCGAATCGTCTTTATTTTGAAATGCCAAAGCCGGACCGAGAACCACTCCAAAAAACGGTTCAGTTCGGTTCAAAATTAAAGTTCAGTCAAGCATTTTTGAATTTTTGTAATGCACAACTTGATCTAAAAATGCAACCCGTATAGTAAACTGTACTTTTTTTTTTTGTTTGATGGCAATCTCGTGAGTAGTAATTTCGTCCTGCAAAGAATGCTTGATATTTTTGTTATATAGTAGAAAATGCTTCACGTCTGGTTGTTGATATATAAAAAGCTATACTTTTATAAAAATTTAATGAACATTAAACCAACAAAAGAAAAATAGTAAAGTGCATCATCGATATTATTTTGACTATACGTGTACATATGAAGTTAAAGCCAAGTGTAAGCTCCAGCCTACCGAAAATGAGATTTTCAACATTAAGCTAAGATTTTGAGGGTCAATTCCAAATTCTGAGTATGCTCTTTTAATCTACATACTCGACTAGGCTACTTACTACTTGTCCTTAAACCTTAAAAAGTTTATTAAAAATTTTCAAATTTCACTTTGATCGCGTTGATTTAAAATAATTTTTTTTTGGTTATCTTCCATAGAAAAAAATTTTCCAACATACATACTTTGTATGGAAGAAAATACGTGAAAAATTGTGGAAATCAACTTAGGGCCAGTGAATTTGGCCCTTAGAATTAAAAAATTTTTCCTAGAAAATCTTATTAAAAAGTTTGCAATTGGGTTGAAACTGTGGAGAATATTCATAATTTTTGCAGACAGTTTGAAAATTTGGTTTATATGATTAGAAAAGTAAACAATAAATAAAGAAAAGAAAAGTAGCCAATACTACCACCACCACTACACATGTGGATATTTAAACTTGATCTCAATAACAAAGCCTTTATGGCTATTTTTCAAAATTTATCAGTGCGGGCAAAATTTTTGCACCAAATAAAAGCGATGTTTAATACGAATTTAACGAAAATTGTTTGTATGGCAAACTCCGAGCCTATGACTAGAGTTTAGCATTAATCTCCAAAATGGGCCAACAACTCGAGTTTGTCACTCAAAGTTAATATATTATAATAGTATTTGTCGCTGCAAAATGTTAAATTTTGACAATTAATATCTGTTCACATAGATATTTCTGAAACTTCTTTATTTGTAGTACAGCTGTATTTTTAGTAACCGCCAAATGTACTCCTTTCCAAAACTTCATTCATTAATTTCTCTCGCTGAACAATATAACAAGAAGCTTTTTGCCACGTTTGCCAAAGCTTATGCTATGAAACCGTTAGTTAATTTTCCTTGCATTTTTACATCGAAAAAAGTACAGTAACACTTAAATATTTAAAAATTTAAAAGTGTTACGAAATACTCGACTTTTACAACACCAATTTCTCGGAATTATAAGCGTTTCCCAAAAAGGCACTCTCAAAACTTTAAGTGGTCAGCGGATACTGTTGCAAAATGTTCTGTTTGTATTTACTTTCACCACTAATTGGAGTATATTGCTTAAACGCAGTACTTCAAATAAGAGCTCAGCTTAATTTCAAACTCCTGCCCTAACTTTCCATTAAATTTGCTTTGATAAAACTTTTTGTGTAGAATAAGCAAAATTCACCAATTATTTCCAAATGAAAACAGTTTTTGCAAGCCGCAAAAGCTTTCGTTGGAAATTGTTAATGGTGGCAGAAGCACGCAATGGAAATTTAGGTTTGCTGCAAATTTAATTGAAATATTTAATATTAAAAAAACACAAAAATAAACTAAGAGCATGCCTTTGTTAGTTTGTGCAAACGCACACAAAACTCTCCACAACTGACGGAAATGCGTGTGACACCTGTCGGCAGGTCAGTTGAAGAAGAAGAGGCGCCTTTTATTCAACTCAACGCGAAATAGTGTTCCTTTATTTTTCTGTCGCATAAACAGAAACGGCAGCTACAAAATCTCGAGTGGGGTAGCTTCAACAAAAATATAAACAAATACTTGGTCAAATGTCAACGTGAATGTCAGCAGCGAATGTTTGATGTACCTTTTGTTTATATTTGTGCTCTTTTTTCTTTTTCCTTTTGTTTTGCAACTGTCCTCATGTCAGCGAGTGAGTCAAATGCGGATGGTTGATGGCGATGACGGTGGCGATGAATAGTAGGCGACAGCCGCATGTAAAAACACCACATCCTTCAAAAGTGGCACCCAACAAAACAAAGAAACAATCAGTCGAGGCCAACGCAGCAAGCGACCGGGCGTCAGGACGACTGCAGACGGCAGACGAATAAAGCCGTAAACATGGCAACAAAAAAAAAAACAAAAATTAAATACAAAATTAAGAATTTAAGAATAAACAAAGAATTGAAAACAAATAAAATAAAATCAACGGGGCCATCTTAAGTGCGCGCGCGAAAGCAAGGCTGCAATGAAGCTAAACAAAGGCAGCCAGCTGGCTGGGTGGCTGGCTGGCTGACGAATTGTGAAATGAGTAAATTGAAAAAATAGCCTCAAGCAACGCTGGCTGTGTTGCCATGAATTTAGTTGGCTAAAAGTACCAGTACCAGAGGTAAACGTAAGAGGTAGCGGCTCTAAATAGTTTGTTGATTATAGATTTAACAAATAAACAGGTATACAATCGGGCGAAACCGAATTTTATATACCCGCAATTTGCACTCGTATTCTTTACTTTTTCCTTAATATGAGAATAAACTTTTATGTCAAAATAATAGTTCACATATTTAAAATTTTAAGTTTATGAATTTTAAAAAATATATGTAACACTTTATTCATAGTTATTTATGAATATTGGAAATTTAATAAAAGATTAATAAATATTTATTAAAGTATTTAAAAAAAAGTACCACTAGCAAACATTTATTTTTAATTGCTATTAAAAATTGGAGCAAACCGAGTCATGCACATATTCAGTTTTTAAGTAAATCATTAATATACATATATAAAAATTGCACTGAATCCTTAGTATCTAGCTACAAAACCGGATTTTTTATGGATTTTGCAAAATATGTCAACACTGTTTTTTTTTACAAAATAAATAATATGAAATTTTGAAAAAGCTGTGCACCAATTATTTATATTTTTATTGCAAAATAAAGCAGAAAAAGAATGAAAGCTAAAATTCTCCATAAACCTTATATAGACCACTTTTGATAGCCCTGATAGCTGCTGAGAAATTAAATAATCATTAAAAATGTTTTTTTTTTGAACGAAAACATTAAAAAATTTAAACTTTAACGGGAAAAAACCATAAAAAGGTAATTTTTAATCAAAACAACAAAACCAACTGCTTTAAGTTCTTTGCACCCCAGTGCAAGCAAATATATTTCATACCTCAGTTCATTTTTGGTAAGTTTGAGTCCCTCAAAAATAGCAGAATAATGACCTTAAGCTAACTGAGCTCACTTGTACATACATGTATATATGTTTTTACACGTAGGTACAGCCTTTTTTTGATGCATTTAAAAGTTTTTTTAGCCGCACCTTTCAAGCCAGCCACAAAAGGCAGTCTGTGGTTATTAAGCCAATGTCACACTCTTTTGTTTTACGAGCGTTTTATATATGTATATATGTTTATACACATGCATGTGAAACCCCACAGTTTGTACTTACATCCCGGCATCTGTGGATGCGAAAGTAATATCCACCGTGTGGAAAGAGATATTTCCTCTATACTGCTCCACACAAAATTTTTAGCCAACAAATCCTCTCTAGGGCTACAATTGGTTATGTTCACCATTACACTTACATAAACATATTCAAATTGGTACCCATGTCATAAATAAACTGCCTCGTAATTAGATAATCCGATGGGCTCAAATTTTGCCCCTGACCATTGGGGTCAAGGAAACTAGCAGCCAAAAGTATTGGTTTAACAGAGATTTTCATCTTTTCATCAAATAATATAGAAAATACTAGCAGACCCGGCGAACTTCGTCCCGCCCAAAATTAATTTTTTGTATTGAAACATTTTGGTACAACATTTTCACCAACAGTTCACGTCCATGATTTTCAGCGACGCGTTTATCTTCTAATATTACGGTTTGGTGGTTGTCGGAAGGCATATTTCCATTACCATCTTAAATATCCTAGCAAAATTGTATATGCATACAAAGATACGTAATAGCTTCAGTACCGTTTGAAAGGCGCCACACCCCCCTTATAAAATAGCCGCAATTTTTTCTAAGAGTATGGGAGTGATTTCTCATATTTCCATACCATGTTCAAGTACTCTACCATGAACACTTCCAGAGATATGCAGTGTGAAATATTCGGTTTGCATGGGAGGTGCCACGCCCCTTTTTCCAATAAGCCAAATTTTTCTTTATGACTATGCGATTGATTTTATATGTCTTGTACATACCAAGTTCCAGTACTCTACAATGAACACTTGCAGAGATATAAAGTGTGAAAAATTTGGTTTGTATGGGAGGTGCCACGCCCCCTTCACCTAGCGGTATGAAACATACTTTACACCCTATTGTCATACCTACGAAATATACACAAAAAATTTCATTCAAATCGGTTAAGCCGTTTCGGAGGAGTTCGACCACAAACACCGTGACACGATATTTTTATATATTAGAATTATCATACAAACATACCAAAAGATCTAAAAGAAAAAAATAGAGAAAATTTTTTTAGGATAGGGACACCATAATCGCCAAATTCCAGTACTCTATCGTGAACACTGCCAGAGGTATGCAGTATGAAAAATTCGGTTTCTATTGGAGGTGCCACGCCCCCTTTTCCAATAACCACAATTTTTCTCCAGGAGTATGCGATTGGTTTGATATATCTCCATGCCAAATAAGAGTACTCTACCATGAACACTTCCAGAGATATGCAGTATGAAAAAATCGGTTTGTATGGAAGGTGCCACGCCTCCTTTTCCAATAACCACAATTTTTCTCCATGAGTATGCGATTGTATTCATATATCTCCAAACCAGGTTCGAGACCTCTACCATGAACACTTCCAAAGTTAAGCAAAATGAAAAATTCGATTTGTATGGGAGGTGCCCCGCCCCCTTTTACGATAACCATAATTTGTCTCCGTTAGTATGCGATTGCTTTCATATATCTCCATACCATGTTCGTGTCCTCTTCCATGAACCTTTTCCGGGATATGCAGTATGGAAAATTCGGTTTGTATGGGAGGTGCCACGCCCCCTTTTCCAATAACCGCAATTTTTCTCCATGAGTATGTGATTGTTTTCGTATATCTCCATACCATTTTCGAGTACTCTACCATGAACACTTCCAGAGATTTGCAGTATGAAAAATTCGGTTTGTATGGGAGGTGCCACGCCCCCTGCACCTTACGGAATGAAATATACTTTACATCCGATTCTCATACCTACCATATATGCACACAAAATTTCATAATGATCGGTCAAGCCGTTTAGGAGGAGTTCGACCACTAACACCGTGACACGAGATTTTTATATATTAGATTTTAAAATAAACAGTAACAATACAAGCATTGTGAATTGAGATTATATGCAAAAACTAAGCAAAAAATGGGATAAAATGGGCCTTTTGAATCAAAAATAAGCAATTGCTTTTTCTTAAAATGTCAGACCTTCTACTCGATTTGCTCACACAATTTTAATTAAAAGGTGTAAAATTTTAAGAAAAAGCAATTGCTTATTTTGTATTCATAAGACCTAATAACATTAAAAACATTTTTTCATATTTACAATCTATATGTGTAGTTATTTGGGTAAATACCCCGTTTTTACCCACGAAGGGTATTTACCCGGTATAAATTCATCTACACGCATTTACAATTGTTCTTGCTTCTTGCATCAAAATATAATTTTTTTAGAGAAAGTAAAATAAAATAGTTTTTTAAAAATATCGCTGCTTTTGAACTGGTGGTGATATAGTCACTATCGAACTGGTTAATTTTTGGCGATACAAATCTAGTACCGAATTAGAAATTTGGTGCACTAGCTCGGGCTTTTCCTGCAGTACACATATGCGAATGCCAATATACACACAAATATTGAAGCATACAAGCGTCACGTCGGTCCACATTACGTATACGCCCCGACCGGCTTTACGGCTGCAACTTTTGCCCAACACTTTTTGCCTTGAACACCATAAAAATTTCAACAGTTGCTTTTTATGCTGAATTTAGCTTAAACATTCAACAAAAATGAAAGTAGGCAAGCGTAAATGAACCACGAATCATTTCACTTTGCTTCACCTTCGTTTTTGTGCATTTTTCTGTGGCAGTTTTTCACTGCTGGGCGGATGTCAAAAATTTGTATAAATAGTAGTGGAAAAGGGATGTGAAAAGAGTTTAGCAGAATTTTTACTTTTCTAATTTCGTGCACTTAAAACATCAGTAACTTTAATAGAAAATTAAAATGCTTAAATCGCCTAACTAATACTTATGGTGATTTCGATACGCTAAATTTCCATCGCTGAAATTCTCTAACAGAAAAGCCGTGGGGCCTAAAAGTACTCTGCATGGAAACGTAACAGAATCAAAGCGTAATCACCCAAATGTGGCAGCATGAGGGACACTAAATGTTGCATGTTGTTAGGCGCTCCAGCTATTCTTTTGCAGATTTTTAGCGATCAAAATTAGCGATAGCGATTGCTGGAATTCGGTTGCTGATCTGAGAAAATCCGAGAATAAGTCAATCAAAAAAGACACTTTATAATTTAATTTTCACATTTTTATATCAAGAATAGCAAAAGTTGTAAATATAATAATAATAACACCGCTATGATATTATTGCATTTTAAAGTAATTTTGGGGCATGAAATGACCGCAACATATTATGAGGGTTAATACTTTTTTGAAGAACGTATCAGGTGTGTGAACCAAGGTGACTCCGAACACATTAAGTGTACAAAGGTAATTTTACTTCAGTCAAATAATGTAGAAATTTTTGTTTTCGAATTAAAATAATTAAAGAAATCAGAGCACCGATTTACGGAATGGAAAAAGTCAGTACTAGAGCTGAAAAATCAGCGCTAGTCTGATCAAATAAGTGCGGTTGGCAACCCTAATACTCCTTTTTCAAAAATCGGCTTTCGAGTTATTCGAAAAAGGATAGTTTGAAAAAAACGGTTTCGCGTT
The DNA here is from genome assembly GCF_001687245.7 of Rhagoletis zephyria. Lineage (NCBI taxonomy): Eukaryota > Metazoa > Arthropoda > Insecta > Diptera > Tephritidae > Rhagoletis > Rhagoletis zephyria. The sequence continues at coordinate 10,054 of NW_016173311.1, forward strand.
TGGATAATGCTTACCAAATCAGAAATAAATGCTAAGAATATAATAAAACTATTAAAACTATTGAGTTTCATTTTAAAGAAAATTAAATGGAAAATTACTCATATTTGGGTTAGTGATAAATAAAATCTTAGATGTAATACAATTTTTAAAGTTCTGGGATCAACTTAATATTTCCTCAGAAAATATATTTTTACGAAAAAGATACTGTAACCGCTCTATTAAAGATATAGATACATATGTATATATGAGACACAAGTTTACAAAACTTACATCTTTCCACTTTGCTCCGGAGCGGGTCGGAACACACATGGCGTTAAGATTGTTAGCCAACTGTGTCCAGAGTGATTGCACTAACTTTGGGGTAACGGGTTATTTTTGCCCTTTTGCAGCTCTGAATACTCCTTGCAAAGCAGCACATAAAATTGGAGATGCTGCGTATGAATAAAGTATACCAGGGCAGAATCGAACTCCATACCTTCGTAGAGGTCAATTAGAGCTAATATGAAGATCCATATAAGTAAGGTAATTCTTAAAATTAAAATACGAGTTGCGTCCACTGATGTTCATGCCAATGCCTGGTGCTCATCTCACATCTGAAAAATTAGTTTGTTGCGAATACCTATATATTTTCAATCATATTTGGGTAGATTCCGCTGTCCTAATTAGGCTTTGTTCTGGTCTGGGTTGCTTTCGAAAATTTGGAGCCTTTCATAGCATTGAGATCTTAAAACTGACTAAGATGGAAAATGTTGCTGACGATGCCAACAGAAAGCCGAAATTTAATGATTGTATCGTTTTTTAGAATACCCTAATAACTTTTTCAAAAGGTTGTTTAGTGTACAAAAGTCGTAAGGCTATTCGATAAAATCCAGTGAGAACCTAAATTCAATGGCTACAGAATAATGTTAAATTCTTTAACAAAATGTAGCGTTTAAAATATTTCTCAGTTATATAACTCGAGTTTCTAATAAGAAACAAAATTATGTACACAACAAAATATTAAGTAAGTAACAATAATCGGCCCTACCTCAAGTAGCACACTGGTGTATAAATTGGTGTAAATTTATGGATTTTGATACAAATCTGATTAGATTGAATAAAAAAAGAACGTTTTGGTGTATTTGTTATTCCACCAGTATTTCTTTCAAATCAAAATTCTACCTTTAACATTTTGGTACTATTTATTCATTGAGATTAGTACGAAAACTACACCAGCTCCTAAAATGCGCCACTTTTTTCATTTGGTTCACAAATAGCTCCACGTTAACAAATGTCATTAAAATTATTCAGGCGACATTCTGAGTAGTGATGTGCTGAATTCTCGGTACCCAATACTTGAAAAAAATTTCGGTACCCAATACTTCTTTTTCGGTACCCGATACCGATTCGACACACTAAACTTTCGTCATTATATCTGTGCCGTTCAATTCAAGTAGCTTAAGTCACTTTAGATGGTTTGACTTTGAATTAAAAAAAAAAATCAGTTTCCTTTGAAATTGTTTTATATTTTAATTAAGATTCTATTATAGGGGCATCTTGAACTACTTCTTTGGCTAGTTAAACGTTAAAATATTGTTTGGGAATCCAATGAAATGTGGCTTTAAAGGGAAAAGGGACCTATCTCGACATAGGCTACTTTTAGGGGTAAAAATTATTGATATTTTATAAGACATCGCCTAAAAACCCAAAATGTACAAATAAGATGGTCCTTTCTCAAGAGATGAGCAATGTGTTTGTATGTATGTAGTTAAGTGAAGGAAGTATAATGTGTGCGTCGAACAAGGCAGGCAATTAAATCTGCACAATAATGATCAAGGCGAATTTAATAAGGTGGTGTTAGCCGTGTATAAGTAAAAAATTACACTTACAAATTATACGCAGATATTCATACTGTCATTAGTAAGAAGTACAACAAACACGTAATTTTGATGTAATATCCTCCACGGCGAAAAATTCAGATACGCCGCTAACACAACCTTATTAAATTCGCTCTGATACTGATGTCGCAAAACACACTCTCGCCTTCTTTTACTTATCGCA
>NW_016173312.1:0-12092 GCF_001687245.7 Rhagoletis zephyria
GAATTAACCATATTTTTATAAAAAATTTGCGAAAAATAAAATATTTAAATTAAAATGCCCGTATTGTAAAAAATTCGCTGTACCTAAACTTTATTGACTGACTGTAAATATATTTTCCATACCTCTTTCAATGCGATTTTTTAGTTTAATTTTAAAAATAATGCTATGGCTTCTCGCTTGAAAAACTAATTAGCACTTTGCGTAGGAATTCGGCACTAAACTAAGAAAAAAATTCCATCACGTAAATTTTCCGATAAAATTACTTTTTTAATTTTTCTTGAGGCCACCGTGCAATACTAGCGGTAACTTCGAATTTCTTTAAGTTTTTCTGATTTACTTAGTCTCTTTAGGGATATTTTTGAGTTATAGTATTTGTTTTCTAAGTAAAATATTTAATCATTTATAATTATAAATATAGATTATAATGTGACTAATTTTTGACTTTTCATGAAAATTGTTAAAAATTCAAAAACAAGCATGTCATCAATAAACGTAAAACTCGATGAGTTAGAAAACAAGTAATTTTAAGCAAAAAAAACAAAACCGACTTCAATTCTCACAAAAAAATTTGAGAATACCGTTAAGTTCTTCATAATCCAATGATCAAAACCAAATTAATATGGAACCACCTCCGAGGTAGCACCACGAAAAACAAGTAGATAATATTTAGCAAAAAAAAAACCCCCACCTTCAATTCAAAATTTCACAGGCCTGTGTAATCATTATTTGCGGAGAAGAGACATTTTGATGTATTTCGTGACAGATTCCTTAAAGCGAGAATGACTATGTTCCTTCATACTTATATTTTTTCTAAGCTATTCTTTGTCAAACACTTTACCTGGCCTTTCAAAAGTGATGAAAAAATTTCCAGCACTTACCCAAGGAAGCTCTTTAGATTGTTTAATTTAATATAAGTTTGATGCCAACATTCTACATATTCTTCTCGTAATTTCACTTTTATCCTGAAAATGTAAAATTTAATAAGAAATCGGAAGTAATCGCTTTTGTGATGTTGTGCGCTTCACTAAAGGTGCTTTCTCTTTTTAAGTGAATTTATATTTTATATTTTTTTTTTTTTCAAGTTTAATAACACTTTTGTAGTTAAACTAACTAAAAAGCTACTGCGCTTAACATGAATTGGTGCTGATCTTTCAGACATAAGNCTTCTTAGTTCAACTCCAATTAATCCTGCAGCGCACACATTTTGTATGAATTGCTCTCCTCAGCTGCAAGCAAACTTTACAAAAGCATATTTTAAAGAGGATTCATATGTACATATGTATGTATATGAGAATATGAATAGTTTTATATATTTAAATGCACTTAAAATTCACTCTTAACTTCATTACACTTGACTAAATGATTTTCATATACGATATGTGCATATATATGTATATATTATATATTTATGTACAAATATAATGTATTCTAAGCAGCTTTGGGCAGAAGTGCAGAGAAGCGAAGAGCAAGTCAACAGTCAGTCAGTAGCAGCAAAAGTTATTTCAACGGCATTAGGAAGCAAAATGTGGCAGCAGCAGCAGCAGCACCAGCAACAATTCTCCAAGGAGCAGCAACATTAATTCTGAGACAAATGACCGCAAACACACAGACAGCCATATGTACAAATTCGCCAGTAAAATGTCAACAAACGATTTGTCATTTTCATAGTCTTGTTTACTGTAACTACTGGTGCATTTGTAATATCTGCAAAAAATAACAATTCCACAATTTCACAGATGCAGACGAATAGCTGCTTTTGTATGAAGGTTCATATCCTAATGTGTCTGAGGGCAATTGTTCGGCCATAAAGTATCGTGTGTATGTGTGTGTGTGTGTATGAGGAAGGAATCTCTACTTCAAGGCGCTACAGTTAAGAAAGAAAATAGGTTTTTGTCTCATTTGGCATAGTCATTGAGGTTCTTAGTTGCGGGTGGGTGTGACACAAATCTCTTCAGCAAGAAAAATGCAAAACAAAACAGCATATTCGACATGTGTCAGCAATAAATCGCTGGAGATAGACTTTGTATGCATACATAGATATATATGTACATATGTATGTATTTACAAGCATACTTGTAGGGAAAACCCCGAACTGGTGGACCAAATTTATAGTTCCCTACTAGATATTTATCGCCAAAAACGAACCAGACCGATAGTAACTACTACTAAAAAAAACACAAAAACCCATTAACTGGTTCGAAAAAGGGATGCAGAACGAACTAGATCTCATCTGGCAAATTTTGAATTAGTTCGGAACTACCGAAAAAGGGATACAGCGGGGAGCTTGTTTACTTTGTATGGATTTTTGTTTGGCGGGTTTACTAGAAGCGCACCAATTCAGAACTAGGGATTTTCCCCACAGGGAAGTATTATTTTAAGGACGACTGTCATTGTGTATGCCTCTTCGACTGCGGTTCTTCTAGGCCAGACTGATCGCACAAACATAGTTATTTTGCAGCAAACTACTGTTGCATTATATTATTTCATATGATCTTTACACTGGGCTGCGTTTCGAACTCACTTCCTTCATCGTTAAGCCGCACCCCAATGTATAACGTCAGACTGCCTCATGGTCAGCATCAAACATTTTTCTTGATTTGAGTAGTATGACAGGCATATTGAATGTGTACATATGTATGTATGTATGTGCATAAACTAAGTGGAGTATGAATACTTATATACAGTATTGGACATATCTATAGCACCGCCATTTCAAGTGATAATGTTTGCCTCTTATGTTCAGTTATTTTTTATTTTTTAATTTTGAATTAAAATACAGTGAATTCTCTAACAAAATTCATATAAACCAAAGTTTAAAACTTTTTGAAAGACTACAAAAAATGCAACAAATTTTCGCCCAAATTTCAAAATGTTTTCTCAGAAGCGCTAGAATTTTTTCGAGTACACAGTTTTATAGCCCATTGAATTCAAGTCTAATAACGTGCAAGTTTCAAGTGGCTAAAAATTACCGTTGATTTTTTAGATTTTTTTTTGTCGCAATCACTTCCATATAACGAATAAACCCAATTTATTTGTATATGGAAGAAACCCGCAACACCTTCGGCGAAAAAAAAATAAAAAAATCAATGGTAATTCTTAGCCGCTGGAAACTTGCAAATTGTTGCATTTTTTTGTGGTACATTTAAAAAATTTTAAACTTTGGTTTAAATGAGTTTTATTAGAGAATAAACTTTATTTTAATTCAAAATTACTAAAAATTAATAACTAAACTTGAGTGGCAAACAATATCTCTTTGAAATGGGAGTGATATTGTATTGGCCAGTACTGTATATCCGTCTATATATGTATGTATGTATTAGTATATGCGTTGAAAGACATATTAAAACCATATGTGTTCTGCAAACATCAGCTAAGGAAGACCGCCACCAATTGGGGCGATGGGTTTTTCATACATACTTCGTTGTTGCAAGGCATCATTAGTTTGTTTTCTTCCTTGTTCAATTGTTTCTATATCTTTGAGGGTTTTCTGCTTTTATTGGAATAGTTATTAAAAAGTTTACTCGTTTCCTTGGACGTTTTAAATGTTTGATGAAACTGAAATACATAGAAGAATACAATGTATGTAAAGTGTAGAATGCCAGTGTAAGAAGTATAGCAGTCTCATTAGCTTTTTTTTATACCTTTCATCATGGTCCGATGTTTTTTAGTGCCAGAATATGAAGAGATAGCCCCTGAAAATGTATACTTATGTTTATGATTAGAACGTCGAGCTGAGCCGAGTGAGTGTACTTTTAGAATGTATTAATCATCCGGAAAAATCGGACCGCAATAACATATAGCTCCCACACAACCGATTGTTCCGAAATGAGATTTTCCGTTATAATACCTCAATTTATGCAGCTAGGAACATGAAATTTCATACTATTTAAAATGACAAAGATCTGATCACGGTAATTTGCAGAAATAGGAAAACTGCGATAAATTAGTAACTATTTAAGCTAATTTACTCAAAATCGATATAAGTAATGACCTCTTAGCAAAAAATTAAATTTAGGGAAATTTTTGGAAAATGGACGTGGCGCCGCCCACTTACGCCTATTTATCAACTTCGGCGGAAAAAAGCTATACGTTGAAAATCGGACCAAAATTACCGCCACTCGCTATATAACGGTAAATTTCAGATATACGAATACTCTGATATTTCAATAACTAAAGACCCCAACTTACAATAATATCTCAACAAGACACAAGATTATTGATTTTTGTAAAATTGAGATGGCACCACCCACTTATGACTACATAAGTGTGTGTATTTTACACACACATATCAATATATTCGCGAAACCATGAGCTAAATATAGTAAAATTGCTTTTTTAGATTTTCACTCTGACGTCAGTAATTCAAAAATGATTTAAAAAATGCAGTTAAATATGCTTAGAGAAGAAGTATGGGTATCAAATTAAAGAAGAAATTCTGTAGAATTTAAGCAGATTAAATTGTTGGTGCATAAAGACTGATAAGTATTGAAAGTGTCCTTTTAAAATTTTTTTTTTTGAAATTTCGCAATATTTGTTTTTGAAAAAAATATATGTTAAGGACTTATATAAACTCGATAACATTCTCGAATTTCGTCCTTCTAACTTAATCAGCTTAAAAAATTACCTATTCGTCCTTGTGAATGCAAAAAAATATGTATTTTTTTTTAATTCTAAAGAAATTTTCCCTTTAGTTTGGTACCCACATTTATATTCTACTTTGCATTAAATTTTTTAATAATTTTGGAATTAATCATATTTTTAAAATTGCAAAATCCTTTAAAATCAAACCCGACGTCTGAGATAAGAAATAAAAACGCCACTTTAAATAAAAAGTAGGTCTCAAACCCATTTATTTATTATATTTATTTTATGGTAGGAGAGATAGAAGCATTTTTTTCAATTTAAGTTGTTGAAAAGTAATGAATATCTAAATCCGGGGACTAACCCCGAAATTATGATAACGACATCCCGAAAATCCCGAGATCCTAAAACGCGAAAAATTAACATCCCTAGTACGTACCTATGAGGAAGTTCAATATTTCTGTTTTTATTGTAATTACATAGTTAAAACTTACATTTGCGCATGTATGTTGCAAGTCATATTTTCCGAACAGCATTTCTATGGCAAATTGCTTTCGTATACGAAATGACATTTGGCAAAGGCCTTCACACGCATAAATGTCAAATTACATCAGAATTTGGCTTGCTCGCCCACTGCTGACATTGCATTCCTTTACATAGTTATTCAAAAAATATGGTTATGAATGCGAAAAAAAAAATNCAATTTAGCTTGCTCGCCCACTGCTGACATTGCATTCCTTTGCATAGTTATTCAAAAAATGTGGTTATGAATGCGAAAAAAAAATTGTGTTATTTATGTGTACTTAGACCAAATTTGTGTTTAAAGGGTAGATAAATTTTGAAAAAACGGCTTGAGAAAACGCTCCTTATTAGACGCTAAAGTTAGTCAGTGAGCAAATATTTAAAACATTTAAAAACTGATTTAGTTTCATAGTTAAAACTGACTTAAATTAGGATACCAAATATCATCAGAAAAGCTACTTAACCTCAACTAGTATTTTATTTACTATCTGTGTGTCCTCGAAAAGTCAAGCTTTAAAAGCGTTAACTAATACAATCCCGGCTTCCGCATCATATAAGTTCTGATCCAACTTCGCAACATTGCAACGTTGGTGTAGACACCCGGGAACTCTCTACGCCCACAACCCGTGCCGAACGATACGATTCCCACTTGTACACCATCTACCACCAGTGGACCACCAGAGTCACCGATACACGCATCTTTACCGCCAAAAGGCTCGCCAGCGCACAGCATTCGTGGTGTAATTCTAACTGGTTTGTACTTTCTTGAACAGTCCAATTGCCTAACAGTATGCACGGTGACTGCACGTAAACTCGTCTGTAGTTCACCATCTTCCTCGACTACGCCCCAGCCCGAAACCAGAGCTGCAGTTCCAATTCTTGGTCTATAACCAGCTAATGCGATGGGGCGATAAGCTGTAATGGCTGCGACGAGGTATAACAAACCGACATCGTAGTCTTTACTTAAGTCATTAAATTTCGGGTGTCTGCGGAAGCTTGATACCCGAATTATATTTTCTGTGCCGCCAATATGTGTAACTCCATACTGAATGCTGTACTTGTTTGCGTTGCTCTCCTTTTGGAAGCAATGCGCCGCAGTCAACACTACGCTTTCGCTAATTATACTGCCACCACATATATGCGCACCCGATAGTTGCACCGACACGATATAAGGGCTGACTTTGACATTCACCTGTATGCCATTAAAAATGCGGTCGCCAGCTGAATTGAATGAATAGACAGCGATCATAGTGAGCCAAAATAAAATCCAAGGCATCTCGCCACTGCCACTGTACTAGATATGTGAATGCGTTACGTACGAGTTTTATACCAACGGGAGTAGGGATGTTAATTTTTTGGCTTTTTACGGTCCCGAGATTTGCGGGATGTCGTTACCACAATCCCGGGATTTAGATATTCATTACTTTTCAACAAATCGAAAAAATTGCTTCTAAATTGTTTGAGAAGCTCTCCTGCCATAAAATAAATAATAAATAAATGGGTTTGAAACCTACTTTTTATTTAAAGTGCCGATTTTATTTTGTTTCTCTCTGACGTCAGGATTTATTTTAAAGGACTTTGTTATTTAAAAGATATGAATAATTCCAAAAATTATTTAAAAAATTCAATGCATTGATGAATATCAATATGGATACCAAATAAAAGGAGAGAAAGAAGAAAGAAAATTTCTTTAGAGTTAAAAAAAAAATTTAAATTTTTTGGATTCACAAGCACGAATAGGTATTTTTTTAAGCTGATAAATTTGGAAGGACGAAATTAGAGGATGTTATCGAGTTTCAAAAACAAATATTGTGAAATTTCAAGAAAAAAAATGTAAAAGGATATTTTCAATACTTCCTAGTCCATATGCACAAAATAAAAATTGAAACTGATTAAATTCTATAGAGTTTCTGCTTTAACTTGATACCCATACTTCTTCTCTAAGCACATTTCACTGAATTTTTTAAATCCTTTTGGAATCACTTACGTCAGGGTGGAAAACTAAAAACGCAATTTTGCAATATTTGGCCCATGGTTTCACGAATATGTTGATTTTTGTGTGTAAAATTTACTAACGCACTTTGTTATATGTATAATGAGCTAGACATTTATGAAAAAATAGTAATTATTAAATAAAAGAATAAATATAGCCAATACTGGTCAAGAAAAGAAGTTTCTATTATTGCAATCAGTGCAAATAACAAATCCCGAAATCCCGGGATTAACATTCATAAACGGGAGTGAGAAAACACCTCACACGTGCAGGTAAATAATTAAAAAAATTGTTAGAGAGAATGGAATGTAAAGTGTCATAACTAGATGATTAAGAGCAAGTAACTAAAATATAAATTGCCAAAGATGTAAAATATGTGCATATATATGTAATTTTCGCTCACCCGAATTGGATAGTTTATCAATTAGTTTTGCAACGCTTTTGCGCCCGAAGATACTAAAGCACCGAAGTGCTATGATTTTATTTTTAACTGCTAATACGCTGTTTACACGAGGAACGTTTTGTTGCGGCAACTTTTAACTTTAAGCGACGAGGATAGGAGAGGGGCGCAGCCATGATAAAATTTAAGGGGTGGAAAGGGTTAATATGCCCATAAAAAAATTAAAATTTTTTATTTAATCCTTTTTATGCTAGTAACAAAAGCTTCGGATTTTAAGCAAACTCTTCAATTATTTTCTTCCCAATCATGTCGCGGTTTTCATTAGTCCAGAGAGTCTTCCTTCTCCTTGTTGTAGTTCTTCTGGGTATGCAATTACAGTTGCACCACTACGCCCCAACTGTACCAACCCGTAACACGAGATAAGGACTACGCTTTACGAATATGCGCCAGAGAAATACCAGGATAACATCACCACAGCACAGGTAATGCTGCCATTAGACGGAGCAGAAATTTGGTTTGAGATTTTTAGTTGGGCGGAGGGAGGCCTTGACAGCTTGCACCCATGTCCACTTTTATCATCGAACGAAAAATATACATATTTGGTCCATCAGTCCGGAAATTTCAGTCTTCATGACAACAACTCCGACAAAGCAAAGGCGCTCATAGACTTAGCAATATCTTGGTTATTTCGTGGTTATTTAGTAGTACCATGCACCAGCATCGAAACATTCATTAAACCGTTTAGGCGCCCCCTGATTAAAGACAAAAAATCCCACTGGTAACGTTGTGATAGGCGCGACGCAACTTTGACCTCAAGAAGCTATAGTCACAAACCACGCCCGAGAACTTTCGCAATCGACTCTGCATCCTGCTTAAAAAGAAACTGCTCATCAGATGAATGAGCAGTGGGCATCGAACTTTTATTCTCTTCGCACCATTGCACAGTGTGCCAGAATAAATAATAAACTTATTTAAACTAAATACTTTGAAGTGTGCAAAAACAAAATATTTTGATATTTGACACATTTTGTAACGTTCGTAACAAACAAATTCAGAATCCATATAATCCTTTTTGTCTCTTTGACAAAAATAATCTAATCGCCGACGGCTTAAATTTCTTGCGTTAACTAAATAATTAACAAAACAAAAATTGATAAAAAGTAAAAAAAAAAATAAATAATCTAATTGGTCGTTGACTTAAATTACATTGGAACTAATGAAAGCTTTTTGTTGTTATAAAGTTGTTGAGTTTTTCTTCCGTTAAATAAATATTGAAAAAATAGTAAAAATAAAAGTAAGTAATTTAAAAAATGGAGGCTTATAAAATTTAGTCAAATTAAATGAATTTTTCAAAATACTTTGGCAGAAAACCCACCACTTAAAATTTTTCAATTAAAGTCATTTTTTTCAATTTCTTTAAATTATTTAAATTAAATAGTAAAAAAAAACATAGCCTTAGTTGATAGATTGGCAAGCCTACTCAAATATATGTTAGTGTTAAAGCTTGTTCAAACACCTTCCGTTTGATACTGATATTGTAATATTAAATAAGCAGACATTTTTTTTAACAAACGTAATTGTACCTTTTCAAAAAAGGTGGCAAATAATTATACATTTTCATATATATGTATATATGACAGGTTTTTAGTAGAATGGAAAAAAATAGAACAAATCCGTTGAATTTTTAATACCTTTAAAGATGTAAAAACTTCAAATAACTAAAATTTTTGAACATGTGGTACTTCCGATATACCACGGTTATACCTACGGTGACCAGATTTCTGTGGACAAATATTGAGAAATTCCTAAAGCATCGAATCCAAACATACAATTTTGTCTTTTAAATAATATTACAGTTTTGTTTAAAGCAAAAGAAAGTGATAAAAACTTGAAAAGTTATGGCAAAAATGTATGCACACAATATATTTTACATATCCAGCAAAGAGCATAAAGCATAACCAAAGGTCATAGAAAATAAGGATGCTATGTTTATGGCTCCCTTATATTTTATGTTCTTTACAGTAACGAGAGTCCTACCACGTTTGTCCGAAGAATGGTTATTGGGTCAGAGTACAAGGAGACTCCTATTTAATTAACTCTTTGAAAACCGAATTAAGTTGAGTGGGGCTAAAACTTTTTGGACGGCCTATTATTGTTCGCTAATCCTTAACTGTGAACGGGTATAAAATTTTAAAGTCTATGATTTTTGGTTTGACCGTTATGAAATGTTGCTTATAAATGTTAACAAAGTCTCCTTACAGAGCCTAAAAATATTTGTCAAGATTTTATGTTTTACTTCACTTTATTTATTATGTTTTATAAACTGACCCTATGTTTTGTGTGTATGTGTATTTTTTTTAATTTTGCAGAGCCATTTTGAGAAAAGCAACATATATGCTACATAAGTAGTCACAACGAAAACACTGAAAATCGGCATTTAATCAGTACAAATATTAAAAATCGGGACACTTTTACGTCAGCGGGGCATTTTTTTCAAAATCGGTACTGTTCCACCAAAATTGGTACGAACGGTCACCGTAACTATACCATAAAAAGATTTTATTCTGATTTTTTCATGTTTAAACAGTCAAGCAAGACTTTTGGCCACTTTTTTAATCTTCTGGCCCACTGTGAATTGCGGTTGGCTATTATCACCCAAACACGAACAGCTGATATGACGAAAGTGATGTCTTATCTCACTTTGTTTCAAGTAGACATCAAACTTATCAACTGGCATTTTATACATATTAATATTTCATGTGATTTATATTCCTTCTTCAGCTTAAATGGACTGCTTGTAGAAAATGCATAATCAGCATTTTCTCATCTTTTTTAACCGACTTCACAAATAGAAGGAAGGTTATCAGTTCGTCGGAATATCTTTTTTTTTCTTTTTATATTACCGCCGTGTTACCGCATAACTTCGGACCACGTTCACCGATTTCTATAATTTTTTGAAGGAAAGGCGTTACCTCACAGGTGGTCCCATTCTAATTTGGTTTAAATCCGATCATTGGATCAATAAAAAAATAAATATAATCTTATATATAATATAATCTTAAAGTTTTATATGAGAATTGAAGTCGGTTTTGTTTTTGCTTAAAAATTACTTGTGGCATGTTTGTTTATTTAATTGCTGACACATTTTTGGGATTTCCTAATCGGTGCGTGTGGTCCAACCCACTTAAGCTAAGCTGCTTAAATTTTCAAATTGAAAAGTCCACTTACAAAAACACATACATACATACATATATGTAAACATACGTGTTATATAAATATGTATATATACATAAGTATTTACTGGCAACAAAATTAAAAATATATTTAACTGACTTCTAACCGGCCATCCAAAGAGCTTTTATCAGCAATTTTATTGCTGCTATATTTATGTACATACGTCTGTTATATGTTTTATACTTATACATATATACTTTCCCATGTGGTTTGCCCCGCATCTCCAATTAGGCAATACACAACATAAGAAGACAACCTTTTACCCTTAATTTCGCGAATGTGTTCACTCGTGTGTGGGTCTATTGTTATATTTGATCTTATTTTTATTTTTAGATAAACAGTTAAGGGTTTGAAGCAGTCATACGAAATGATTTTTTTTTTTTTGCTATTATTCCTGCTTTTATTCACTTTTAGATAAGAGCACACATTGTTTGTAGTGCAATGAAATTTATAATAAAAATATTTTGTGAATAAAATATCCTTACAACTGTTAATACACAAATATGTATGCACATACTTACATACGCATATATTAGGGTGGTCCAAAAATGCATGTGAAAAAGTAAAGTCGGAATTTTAATGCTCTGACCCCCTACTATTGTTCTATACCGAAAAAACATACGCCTGTATTTTCATTTTGAAATCATAAAATATAGAGAATCGGAAAATTTTGTTTCTCTTCAGCAGACAGCCGAAATAATAATAGCCAATGGTTTATTATAGCATTTTTTCAATACTAGTGATTTTTTATAGGGCCCTCATGGCATTTTTTTGAGGTTTTTAGAGGTCGAAAAATATAGATTTTCTTTAATTCTATAGCATTTCTACGAAAAGTTGTTTTTTTTTTTTCATATAAAATACATGGAAAACTTTGAGCGCTTAGAGCGACCTCTAGGTTAAAAAAACAACATGGGTATATTTTTTTTTTTGTATAGAAAAATCCTATAGGGTGAGAGCATTAAAATTCCGACTTTACTTTTTTTTGAACCACCCTAACGTACATCTATATATAGTTTATGTATATACATCTGACTTATATTGGTACGAAGTTTGCTTTCAAGCCACCTAATATTGAATATTTTTCTACGTACATATGTATATATGTACTATGTATGTACATACATATGTATGTGTGTATGTCTAGTGCATTGTGCTCTCCTGTGATGACTTTCGTTATTGTGCGATCCAATTTAATTTCGTAACAAACTGTTTTCTTAACAACATTGGCTTCAACTACCATTATGAAGAGCCTCCCCTTTGTCTGTTTGAATATGAAATTCAAGGCAAATTTTCCATCTCAGTTAATTCATCTGAAATTCTTTTTTATACCCGAGCGCACTTGTGCACAAGGGTATATTAATT
>NW_016173314.1:0-6747 GCF_001687245.7 Rhagoletis zephyria
TTTTTCATTTTCTTTGCCTTATTTATTGGCGCTGTGACCGCCTTAACGAGCATGCCAGTCGTTTCTCTACTTTTCTTTCTCTTCTTTATTTGTTGGAATTGACCTTCTTACATTTTTGGAATAAAATAAAAATAGGTACTGGTTAACCCTTTTCGCGTCGAAAAAAAAATGTACGGCAAGCTAAACATCTAAAAGTTTATATATCAGGTGGAATCAATGCTCTGAACGCGAGAAAAATATATTTTTTGTGGAAAATTTAACGTTCAAAAGTTAAAGCTAGCCGAATATTTTTGAAAAAGCACTTTAAATTTATAAAAATTGTTAAAACCACAAACAAACAATTAAAAACTACATAGTTAATTTCAGCTTTATTTCCCTATGGTTTCAGTGAAATATAAACAAAAAAGATTGGTTATGATTTTAAAAAGTTATTCTGGTAACACACGCACAACACACAAACTATAAAATCTAGTTTTGTTACAACTAATTTCTACAATTTTACTAAATATAAAGCTTTGTCAAGAAAATAGAATAAATAAAAAATTTCATATACGAAAGAGGAGTTAATCAGTCGGATTTTATTAGCAGCCTTTCGAACTGTGGAATATATTCAACAAATCCACGGAAAGAGTTCAAAAAAGCGTCAGCGTTTTCTGCCTACAAAAAATTCTCATTCTATACAATTTGTATGAAGCATACTGAACCAGCAAGGCATCAACGCTGAGCGGTTGAAAAATCCGATTTTGACATGGCGTTTGGAAGAAACTGCCATTTTCGTGCTACACTCAAACAAATCTATGCTTATTGTTAATGCTTTTTCTGCATTTGACATAGCGTTAGCGCTTTTTTACTTTCTCTGGCTTCTTATATAAAAAATTACATAAGAAAATGTATTTAACAACCTTCGATTCTAAGAAAGCGATATGTAGAAATTATACTTCCCAGAGTGATTTTCTTACCGTAGTTTTACGTTTCTTATTCTAGTAAACTTAAGACCATTGGCTTACCTATTTTAAGGTATAATTATTTAAATCATTAGTAACTTTAAGTATTGATTCAACTATACCCTATAAATAAGTTAATTGCCCTTAATAAAAGAAACGAAACAATTTTATTTAATTTGAAGCACGCACATTCATTGTTATATAGACGTTCCCTGAGATTGTTTTTTTAACACTTTACTTCTTCCGTATTTTACATTACTCTGTTGCATACATAGAATGAGGCGATAAAGTAGACATCACGACAGCTTATATGCATATAAACCCCCACTTAGTTGGCTTAAACCTAACTTCNGGGAGCTGTGCTTCCACAAAAATTTCATTTTATTCTTACATACCTGAGCATGCATGCGTTATTTTCTGTATATGACTACATAGCTTTTGGTAAAATGCAATGCTAAAAATGGGAATATCTCGCAGAAATTTGCAAACAAAATTTACTGCACGGGTAGAAATTTAAAAATCCACGAAACGAAAATTCTGACCTATCTTTTTTTATGTTGTGCAAAAACTACATAGCAAATCTAGTCGAGACATTGTTAGAATAACGTATATTTTTACATATTTCTCTCTACCCCAGTGCAAATTTTTGAAACAAATTTAAGTTTGGTGATTGTCTTATGGCTATATTCGAAGCAAGTGGACCTAAACTTCCATGCTCATGGATAACTCATACGCCATGGCATGCCAGTAATTTATAAAAGCAGTAAGTAGTGAAGTACACACCTTTCGGGATTGAGTTTTAAAAGGCGAATATTGCACTCAAATAAAATAACATAAGTCCACATCCGATGCTAATTCAATAACAATGTTTAACTGTGAGTGACAACTGACCAGAGCTGGTGAAAGCGGCCGTAAGTCGAGTTGAAATTGAAAATTCAACTCGCTGTAAAAACGAAAATTTCTATGATTCCCAAATCCTCTCAAAGTTAGCTTACAGGCTTGCCGAAATTTTTACAACGTTTTTTTTAAGTCCCCATAATAAATTTCAACTGAATTCAACCGGAAAATCTCTAATAAAATATTTATAAAGTCTTAAATAATTAAAATTAATACAAAACCTCGAAATATAGTCATAAAAATTGCTTACGTTGATTTAATGAAGTTATGGTCAACGGAGCGTATTAACAAAAAGATTTTCGGGTGCCCACCAGTAAAAACTTTTAAAATTTTGTCACAATTTTCAGTCTTGTCAAAGGCAAATTAACTTGTAAGTACTTCTTGAGCACATTTTTAAGTTTCCATAATATTCACATTACAATTGAAAGGTAACTTTATCACAAAAGCATATTTTGGCGTTGAAATTAAGTTTCGCTTTCGGAAATAGTTTCAAATGAACAAGTATTATAAAGGCTATGCCAATTAATAGCGTAATTAAGATGGCTTGAATGGTTTTCTTAAGTGAAGCTGATAATCATGATAAAAGTAAGCTCGGACATTTTCCCATGCCCGTGTAAGTAGTATGTCCCATGTACACTGTAGGGATAATCTGAAGGTTATGATCAACCCTAAAAAGCGCCAAGACAAGATAATTTAATTTTGGAATCTCTATACCGTTTTTCCAGATAAGGTATTTTTCCCATGATTTTTATGAGAAAAAAGACATCACGATAACGAGGAAAGGATGAACTAAAATTGTGTAATCTTGTTTCCTTTTTATTGAAGAGCCTGGGCTCAAGCTCGGTTCAACCCAAGAGCAAAAAATAAAAATAAAAAGACGTTTTTTCTAATAGCGGTCCCTCACCTTGTTGTGTCGTACGGCATATCGTATATTGCCGTACTCATACATGGCGTATGAGTAAAATTTTCCAGGTCAAATTTAGATTTTTTTCTCATTCGCAATCAAGCTTAAAATTAAAATATCTTGGTAAAATGGATTGATCTAGAAAAACGGTATACAGATACCTCAAGAATGATAGAATACAAGATTGCGCCGTCCTGGGTGTTGACATTTGTGTACCACAAGTAAACAAAGAATAGAGCGAAAAGAAGAACGAGTTGAAACTGCCAAAGCAGTTCACTTTACAGCGAAAAACGTGTTTTAATTTTGCTAAATATGAAAATATTGCATTTTTCACCTAATCTTTTAGAGAACAGTGAACATTTTAGTGCACTCCATTGCTTTGCAATTGAGGCTGCTTCAGCAAACGTTTTAGTGCACTCCATTGTGTTGCAATTAAGGCTGCTGCAGAAAATTGCAGCAGCATCTCTGCGGGATTGATTAGTTAACTTGCTAATGGAGGCTGCGTGGAGCAGAAACAAAATCATTGTGAGGAAATGCTGTTAATATAATAATAGAGAAACATTTCGGGAACGGCTTTGCCGTGCCCTATGTACACAAAATGCAGCGATTCGTCCCAGCGCTACACTTGCATCTACGCTTCTTGCATCTTGACGACTGTCGCAATTTAACACACAGCACTTCATTGTATTGGTTTTACGCAGTCTTCAACTCAAAAATCACTCACAAATTGCAAATTAACACAATTTAAACTGATTTTTCACTTATAATTCAAATTTCTCTTTCGCTGATTTGTAACAAAAGTTTGTTTACAAGTTACCACAAATGTCAAAATCGGCGAAATCAAAGTAGCGGTACCACTGACGGCGCCACCTTTGTTCGCTGCACCGTGCAGATACCTAATCTACGACCCAAAACTTAGTTTACTTGTCTCGGCATTTTTTGTGTCATTCCAAAACTTGAGATTTTCGGTAAAGTGTTGTAGGACCTTTAGCTGAGTAGTTAGAGGTACGCACTACCACTCCACAGGACCTGGATTTAATCACCGGCGCCTCGACAGGCAATGGCAAAAAACCATTTCGAGTTCGGTGGTGGCACAAAATTTTAGATCCCGCCATTTGTTATATAACACCAGGGCGCAAACAACAAATTGGACAAGTAGCTCAGCTAAACACTTAGCAAAAGTTTAAGCGCCAAATTTTTATTATTACTGTTATTTTTTGATAAAATTTGTATAAAAATTATTTTATTATAATCTTTTGTAATCACATACGAACGCCAAATATAATCACCTTTGCAGAACAATTTGCAAATGTATTTTATCATAACACAGATATTTGGCTGTAAATTTGAGCGATGGTTTTTTGTTTTTGGTTATTGGTAAGTAATTTGATTTAATTCGCATTAGAATTCAGTTTCGTACCATTGTGCAACGACACAAATAACTACGCGCACTTGTTTTCTCAACGTTCGGCTTAAAGAATCAAGCATGTAAAAGTATAATAATGCTTTCTTGCATATATATTTACTGCTTACATAAATCTGTGTACACTTCTGTTAAAACAAAACAAAAAAAAACACCCAAGCTCAAAACCAACTCGACAAGAGGAAAGTGAATAGACAAACTTAAGGCGCTAACCGACGCGAGCGTATATTTACGGTTGTGTTGCGGTAATTCTACCATTTGAATTATTATTCTTTCACTAACACTAACGCACATACACGCAGCATCACCGTCATGTTCAGCACCCACTTTTACCTGAGGTAGAGTGTAAATTTTTGCATAAACTTGCAGTTTTTCATAGGAAAATTTTCAAAAAAAAAAAACAAACAACATAAAAAATAAACCTCTATGTATGCACGTATGGAAAACACGTTAAACCACACATGTGCACACATACACAAGTTCGCTAGCCATTTTTTGCAGTTTAGCTGTGTGTCTGTATGTTCATGTTCTACAAGGATTCGCTTCCCTCAATTGCTTCTCGTGCGCGTAGAAACGTAAAATTTGCTTTTGTATTTAACTCACTTTTTACAATCTTTTCATGAATTTTTTCCCTTTCATGCTCAGCTCTCAAAAATTTGTCTTTGGCCTTTGGCTTTTTAGTTCGTAATTTTTATTCTGCGTTCTTTTCGGTTTTGTGCATTTTACTTGTTTCAAATGCAAATCCGCTTTTATTCCGAAGTAGAAAATCTTATTTCACATAATACGTGCAGTATTTATTTAGTGTTATATAAAAGACTGAAACATGCAAATCAATTATTGTACATAGTTTTTCGTCAGTTTTTTGTGAAATTTGAATAATTTAGTAGGCCAAAAACATTTACTAATCGGCTTAGCGTTTATTAAAAAATAGTTAGCCGGATGAAATGGTTATATTTTACTGATATTATCGTAAACAAAAACGTGTTTTATTTAATAAAAACGCTCAACTTTAATTTAAAACAATTAAGAGCAGCGCTGTCTTCGACTATGCCGAAGGCTTCATACCTTTCATGAACATCTGAAAATTTTACTTTAGTACATTACTGCATTTGAAAAAATTTATATATTCACAGCATACATAGATAGAGGAGATATACATATAAAAAACATATCTAAACAATTAGAGGTATGGAAGATATACCTTATATAGCACCAATCTAAGTGATTTTCATTGCTGTGTGATCGGTATATAAACCGGTAACACAATTTAATGGGTTTAGCTTCCTACATAAAGGAGATATATCGCCAAAACTGGTATCTGCACAATCAGCGCTAGAAGAGATCAAGCTTATACAGCATAGATTTTGACGATTTTCTTAGTAGACTTTGTATTATTATTTCTAAAATAGCTAACGAAATTTATAGGTTTTAGATGTCCAAAAAAAGAAGTTTTACAGTAAAACCCCATATCTGAAGAATCATGTGTTTGGAGGCAATATATAAGTTATAGTGACCTGATCTTTGTTAATTTTACTGTAGCTGCATAAATGGAAGAGTAATAAAGAAAATTCTCATATCTGAACAATCAGTTGAATAGGAAATATATGTTGCAGTGACACGATATTTAAATATTATTTTCACTGAAAATATTCTGCTAATAATGAGTGAAAACGGTGCGAGTTTTCATGTTCCTAGCTGCATAAATGGAGAAGCTATGGCAAAAAATCTCTTATCTTATCTTAGCAATCAGTTGTATAGTGACCCGATGTTTATAATTTTCACTCTAAGTTTTCTGCTGATAATGAGTGGAAGTATTACAAAATTTCATATTCCTAGCTGGATAAACCTACCACCTACCAAAATTCATCCGTATGCCTCGAAAACTGAAAGACTAGATTGCGTAGATATAGGCGGACAGACAGACAGAGAGTAGAAATAGACAGACAGACAGACGGACAGACGAACATGGCTAAATCGACTCAGCTCGACGTTCTGATCATTTAAGTATACATTTTAATGGGTCCATCTCTTCTTTTTCTGGTACTTACAAACATCGGACCAAAGTTATAATACCATTTCGTGCTCATGAAAGGTATAAAAATCACAATCATTTTATTGTGTACTCATCTTTGCCAAGAGAGCATATGTAAGTCTCAAGAATGCGTTTATGCTTTCTTTCGCTTATATTTGCAAATTAACAAAACTGTTTATATGAAAATTTTGTTCAAAACAAATAGAGATGCACTGTCATTATACCCGAGCGTAACAGCCAAAACGAATCGAGATATATATATAGACAAATGTATACATAAATGATCAGGATGAAAAAAGAAATCGGTTAAGCCATGTCTGTCCGTCCGTCTGTCCGTCTGTCCGTCTGTCCGTCTGTCCGTCCGTCCTTGTACACGATAACTCGAGAAAAAATTGAGATATCTCAACGAAATTTGGTATGTAGGTTTCCCTTAATCCAAGGTAGGTTGGTATTGAAAATGGGTGAAATCGGACTTTAACCACGCCCACTTCCCATATAACGGTAATTTCCAGAAATACGAAAACTGCGATATTTTAGTAACTACTGA
>NW_016173314.1:6772-7883 GCF_001687245.7 Rhagoletis zephyria
CTTATGATCACATATATGTATATCGGTAACCGTTCTACAATTTGTACCAAACTCGGTGTGGTTATTGTGCTTGCCACATAAAAGCAAAGCGTTGAAAATTATTGAAATCGGATTAAAATTACGTTAGCTTTTCATATAACGGTAAATTTCAGAAATGCTTGAAACTTCAATATTTCGAAATTGAAGGACGCTAATTTACTCAAAATTGATACACCCCGGCTTACCATCTGAGGTAACATATATTTAATATTTGCGCCGGGTATTTAATGTTCGGCTTCGCCCGAACTTAGACTTTCTTACTTGTTTTTTTGTGATATTGTTCATATAAATAGTTTATGTAATTAAAAGCTACACCTGTAGTTATGAATCAATGTTTTTTATGAATCAATTAAAAAAACGACTACAAAGCAAATGAACTAATAAAATTAAATTAAATTAATTTTAAATTTAATTTAATTTAAAATACTTTTTGTTTCTTAACAAAACATTTTTTAACGCAGTAGGCAAAATTCGCAATAATTCGCAACCAAGAACCAATCTGGGAAAACGTACTATCCGCATCAGAAGCCAGCATCTAAAATAGATCGCAAAATTGTCCGCAAATAAAATTTAAAATGATGTATTACGCTGATTACGGATCTGAAATTAAATTTTAAAACTCTTAAATTGCGGATCCATATTGGATCTACCATTTATTAGGATACAATTTAAATCATATGTAGGTACGTACGTGGTGTATGAGTAACATTATAATCTCATCTGAGTAACTCATACGCCATGTACGTACGATATATGGATTCACCATTTTAAATTTCTAAAATCTGATTTCAAATTCGTAGTCAGCAACCTCAAGATTGAATCTCTCCAATCCGAGTTTAGATGCATAATTAACGTATATGAAAAGATCCTTTTTTTAATTTTTTTGCCCGCCATATTGAATGCGCCATTTCGACTTTTTAAAATCAGGCTCCAGATTCGTAATCAGCAAGCCCAAAAACACAAGAATCCGCTTTAATTTAATTTAATTTATTAATTTTTAGTGTTAGGTTCCGCAAAGGTAAAAAAGTTGTGAGACAAAACATTATATGAGGCCTTGAGGGCCAGAGTAGCC
>NW_016173314.1:8487-12090 GCF_001687245.7 Rhagoletis zephyria
ATCGACAAATTTTGTTCAGCGATGAGGCTCATTTCTGGTTGAATGGCTTCGTAAATAAGCAAAATTGCCGCATTTGGAGTGAAGAGCAACCAGAAGCCGTTCAAGAACTGCCCATGCATCCCGAAAAATGCACTGTTTGGTGTGGTTTGTACGCTGGTGGAATCATTGGACCGTATTTTTTCAAAGATGCTGTTGGACGCAACGTTACGGTGAATGGCGATCGCTATCGTTCGATGCTAACAAACTTTTTGTTGCCAAAAATGGAAGAACTGAACTTGGTTGACATGTGGTTTCAACAAGATGGCGCTACATGCCACACAGCTCGCGATTCTATGGCCATTTTGAGGGAAAACTTCGGAGAACAATTCATCTCAAGAAATGGACCGGTAAGTTGGCCACCAAGATCATGCGATTTGACGCCTTTAGACTATTTTTTGTGGGGCTACGTCAAGTCTAAAGTCTACAGAAATAAGCCAGCAACTATTCCAGCTTTGGAAGACAACATTTCCGAAGAAATTCGGGCTATTCCGGCCGAAATGCTCGAAAAAGTTGCCCAAAATTGGACTTTCCGAATGGACCACCTAAGACGCAGCCGCGGTCAACATTTAAATGAAATTATCTTCAAAAAGTAAATGTCATGGACCAATCTAACGTTTCAAATAAAGAACCGATGAGATTTTGCAAATTTTATGCGTTTTTTTTTAAAAAAAAGTTATCAAGCTCTTAAAAAATCACCCATTACAATCGAAGCGGTAATAGCCCGATGCACACTCTTTTCGCTTTATTTATGTGTTTTTCTACTCAGTAATTAAATAACACATGAAACTTAATTACAATTTGGGATTTATACGATAAAAATTACTAATTACACTTTAAAATTAAAGGGTATTCAACTCAGTAAATTAGGGTAGCCAGCTTCGACGAAAGCTTTTGACTCTGGAATACACTTTTCAACATTCGTTTTCTTATACTTTTAAGTTAATTTTACAGATTAAAAAATAGCAGGAAACAAACTAGCGATGTATCGGGAGCATATTAGAAGGAGTTTACGTAAATGTAGTCCTAAATGATAAAAACGGCCTTCTTCTTCTATGTTCAAAAGGCTTTTTCTTTTTTTAACTAAATGCACATATTAACGCTTTTAGGCTATGAAAGACTTTCCGCAAAGCTCTGAATTTCGGGTATTGAGGTGTGGCTCACTTAGAATGAAGCATCCCATATACATATTTACATACATACATTATTTAATTTCAGAATTGAAATTTAGCTCACTAAGCGGTAACGTACCAAGAAAACGACATGTGAAAAAAATACAAAAAACTAGCAAATATATTTTCCGAAAGATGCTCGGAATAAAAGTAAAAAAAAAATTTATTTCATTTAATTATGTACATATAAATCTTTTTTTTTTTAATTCACTAAGCACATTTATATGTATGTACGTAAATTTAAACAAGTAAAAAAGTCTATGCTCAGGCGAAACCGCCCATAATACACCCGGCGCAATCATGAAGTACTTTTTTCACCTTTCTATAAACTGTCTTTGCAGGACAAGCGAAGGTGTTTTTCCGACTGCAAACATTTTTGATAATACTTATAAATAGCTAGAATTAATGAAATAATTTAACCAAATTTGTTAGAAATTATTAAAACAGTTGCCGAGATAAACCTAATATAGTCACAAGTAGGCGGTATCATGTCTATTCCTCAAAAACCTATAATATAATCTTTTTTCTTATTAAGAAATTTTGGAAGTATTAAGCGTCCCCAATTTTGAAATATTTCGAGTTTTCGTTCTCCTCAGTTTTAGCCGATTTAAGCATTTTTTAAGTGACTTCAAAAAAAGAGGAGTTTATCAATTGGTCGGAATATATTATTATTATTGTTTTACACATTTTATCATTTTATCATGAAAAACTAACGGTTGTTCTAAATTTTCATATGAGAATTGAGGCCGGTTATGTTTTTTGCTTAAGAATTACTTGCCAATATATTGGTTTTCTGTACCAAGAAATAGAATCGTACCAATTTTGCTAAAAAAAAATAACCCGCTGGCGAAGATACGAATATGTATGTTGTCATAACCACGCCCAAAAATTTATGATAGTCAATAGCACCGATCTTGAGTAAATAAACTTTAGTTACGATTATGTCGTAATAAAAGAATAACAATTTTAAGTCGATTCCAATCGAAATAGAAATATTCGATGGAGCAATAAATCGTCAAAAGATATATCGATCTCCCACGATCAATGCATCTCCCACAATCAATATATATTTTTTGCCTTTTACTACATTTGTTTAAGAAGCAAACCACTGCGACCTGACCAACACTTAAATTAGAAACATTAATCGTAAATAATTCTTAAAACATTTATATATTGTTCATACTGGTTTCAGTATCCAGATGTGTGTCCAGAAGCTTTAAGGTAGCCCACAATCCGTAAATACCTACTTGTGAAAAAAGTGAGGTACGGTTTTTCAAATTTAAGACAACGGTAAGAACAATTAACAGAAATTTCATATATTATTTTTCCTACTTAGGAAAACAGTTAACCATTTTGGAAATTATGTTTTTTCTTTGTAATCACAAAGGAGAAAGGTAAAGGCAGTTCTTTTTAATTTTTCGTTTTTTTTTTGTTTTTGCTATCTCTATATTTCTCTCTTTATTTTGAAGATGCTGGGACATACCATTGGTTTTAGGCATTTTTGTTTCTGATTTGTTGCTTATTTTCTTCGTATTTAAAATGTATGCTCGAAATTTGCATGGAGGTAAAACAAAACATTAGGGAGCGCAAAATTTTAATGAAAACTAGCACAAAGTTTGGAACTCCAATTTATTCTACAATTTTATAAAGACTTATTTTCAAGTGGCTTCCCTTTAAAATTTTATAGACTTTCTAAAGCAATTGAGGAAAAGTCGAATGTCGATTCTCGTAGTGTTTGGACCGATTAACGGATCGAATTGGCGCTAAAAAATCGAAAAATATTTATGTGGAAGAAAATGTGCACGAACAGTAAGACAAAAAATAGGTGATTGCAAAATTTTTATGAAAATTTGCGCAAAGTTTTGAACTCCGAATTTTTCCGTTTTTGTTGTAGAGTTATTGGTAATTTTATATTGAAGGGTTCTGCCTCAAGCATGGTGTTAAAGAAATTAACGATGATCTTAAATTTGTATATGGGAATTGAAGTCGGTTTTATTTTCAACCGATTTCACATCATCAATTCGTCGCAATATATATATATTTTTTTGTATGTACACTGCCGGAACAAAGTATTGGCACAGCAAATTTTTCACAACATATGCAATTATTTTTATTCCAATATTTTTCCGCCAATTTTGTATAAAAACATGGTTCATTCTACAACAAAAAACCTGAAAAAAAAATTCATACACTTTGTGCAAAACTCGGAAAAATTCTGCAAATTTTCATGCAAATTTTGAACTTTTTAGTCAGATTTTTCTGAGTATGCAGTTTTGCAGCCCATTAAATTCTAGTAAAAAAATGCAAGTTCGAAGTTAGTCAAAAATCGCATTGATATTTGAGAATTTTTTTTGTGGAAGATGTTTTGCATTTTTTCTACATATTAGAGGTATAC
>NW_016173315.1:0-2879 GCF_001687245.7 Rhagoletis zephyria
GATTTTCACAGAGCAATGAGCGATTTTTAAATCGACCCGCTCTAATATGCATATATATTCATATTAAATCGGCTATCGTTACAGGCGCGAACCGTCGATGTTGCTCGCAATATGGAGCGTGTGCGTAAAAAGATTCATAACGCAGCCGTGTGCACCCCATGTTAAACGATGGCCCAATGTGTGGCCTCGACCCACGCTTATATGCCGGGCTTGGTTGTCTAACGAGTCACTACCTATATCTCCTTATGCTGATCCTGCCCTAATACCCTATAATAGCCTATCACTGGGTTCACTACCTAACAATTTTCAAGTAACTTGCTGTACTTGCTAATATCATACACCAAATCCCAACAGTCCCAACAATATTTATTGGTCGTCAGCAAGAGCTAGGTAAGTGTATACCTATTTACAAAAAAAAATATCCATGCAGACACTGGACTCCACTACATTTTGGTACTTTCACAAACAAACAAACACCAACAAAACAAAATAGAACGGAACACACTTATGCAACAAATAGGTCTTTAGCCTGGTATACGCCGATCTTTCTCCCAGTAGTGTCACCTATTTCGTACATTGAGTTGCCGATAACTCTCAAAACTACGCATTTAACTTGTTTGGGCGCTAGTTTGGCACTATAATTATCTATTTGTGAACTCTGTTTGAAATTCCGGCGATACACCACTTGTCCAATTTGGACCTCACTTCCCTGCTCCTCGTGTTGTAAACTTTTGAGCTCCTGTCATGCGCAATCTTCAATTCCTTGAGGATTTTTTCTCTGACTAGCTGCATTTTGTCGGAACCAGTAAGTACTTCACACTCAGTGTCTTTTATTGATTCTAGTTTGCGGAGTATGGCGTATGATGCGCCATTTTGCACCATCGGCAGCCCGAATACGGCATAGTAGGGCGATTGTCCAATCGCGGTGTGGACTACGCTGCGTAGCGCGAACGCGGCATCACTCCTTTACCTGTCCCAGTTTTTCTGGTTGCCTTGGATATACGAACGCACTATCTGGAGTACTGAATGGTTAACCCGTTCGGCTGCATTGCCTTGTGGCGAGTAGAACGCAGTCTTTATATGTTTAACTCCGTATTTATCTAAAAAGGAGGTGAATAACTCGGAAACAAATTATCTGCCAATGTCAGAGTGTACTCTGGTATTCCGAAAACATGGGAAACGTCCTTTTCTAGATATTTTACAACTTTTGCTGCTGTCGCTTTACGCATTGGTTTAAGGAACACAAATTTAGAGAAATGATCGAGACAGACGAACACATAACAATTACCATCACTAGAACGCGGATAAGGACCCATAAAATCTATATATAAACGTTGGAACGGTCTTTCGGTGATATGTTTCCTGTCCATCAATGGTCTGTTGGACGAGTTTTGGACCTTGCAGCCCTTACAGGTCTCGCAGTCTTTACAGAAATTCTGCCCATCGGCCACCATACCAGGCCAGTAGTATTTCTCTCGGATCCGTGCCAACGTTTTATGGATTCCTCCATGTCCGGCCGACGGTGAGCAATGAGACGACTCTACTAACCCTCGCCGCAGCTCCGACGGTACCCAAAGCTTCCAGGTTTGGTCCTCCTGCTGTCCAGTCCCCCTGTTAAACTGTGTTCTCTTGTAGACATATCCGTCTGAAACACACACATCCGGTAGTTTGTCTAGGTTTTCAGTCACCGTCTTCTTAAGTTGTGTATATTCTTCCGTCGTGAAATAAGGTGAGTCCAAACAAACGTCCAAAACTCTGTCGTTCAGCTTGATTTCATCCATGTCGACTCTCGAAAGTGCATCTGGCACGACATTCTGTGCCCCTTTACGGTGTTGGATATCTNCCGTCCGAAACACACACATCCGGTAGTTTGTCTAGGTTTTCAGTCACCGTCTTCTTAAGTTGTGTATATTCTTCCGTCGTGAAATAAGATGAGTCCAAACAAACGTCCAAAACTCTGTCGTTCAGCTTGATTTCATCCATGTCGACTCTCGAAAGTGCATCTGGCACGACATTCTGTGCCCCTTTTCGGTGTTGGATATCGAAGTTGAAAGCTTGCAGTTTCAGACTCCATCTGGCTAGCCGTCCCGACAAGTCTTTCTGATACATCAGCCATTTTAGGCTGGCATGGTCGGTGATTATAGTGAACGGCAGTACATCGATGTACGGTCTAAATCGCTTAACACTTAAGACTGCGGCATAGCATTCCAATTCCGTTATAGTGTAGTTTTTCTGCGCTTTCTTCAACTTCGCCGACATGAATGCAATCGGTCTATCGTTCTTGTCATCGTTTTATTGGAACAAAACTCCACCTACACCGTCTGTTTATGCCTCGCTCTGAATGAAAAATCGTCTGTTAAAGTTCGGGTGAGTCAACACTGGTGCTGTGATCAAGCTTTGCTTCAACCACTGAAACGCTACCTTGGCTTCGTCAGTCATAGTGAATTTTTTATCCGGTCCTTGGTGAGACTCTCATGTAATGGTGCGGCTATAGTTGCGTATTCGTGAATAAAACGTCGGTACCACCCTGTCATCCCTAGGAACCGCCAAAGCTGTTTCGGACTTCGAGGCTCAGGGAAATCCCTCACTGCTGCTACTTTGTTGGCATCGGTTCGTATACAACCGTCTCCTAGCACGTACCCGAGATACCTTACTTCACGATAACAAAACTTACTTTTCTCAACATTGATTGTGAGCTTGGCTTCACGTAAACACCTAGCGACCTTTTCCAACAAACATAAATGAGACGAAAAACTTTCGGAACAAACTAACAAATCGTCTAAATACACAAACACACACTCACGTAAAGCAGCCGGTATGACTTTGTCCATTAATCTACACATACGCTGAGCCGCGTTACACAAACCAAAAGGCATAAC
>NW_016173315.1:10040-12089 GCF_001687245.7 Rhagoletis zephyria
GGAGCAGTAGAGCATAAGCTGCTGGATGCGCTCGTCGCAAAAATGGATGGGGACCCCACCACGACCATGCCAACTTTCGATGGTGGGGGGTGGCTAAATGAGGTGAAAATAATAAGATGTAAGGACGATCCCTCCCTATTATGGGTAAAGGAAGCTGTTGCGACGCTTCGAGGCCTGTAGGAGGGCGCCGTCTTGGAGGTTGTGGAGCGCAGCTGCATACCGGCCGTACCGAAAGCGAAGGTGCTCATACCCCGCACGGTAAAACCGGAGAATGCGCTGCGGCTTCTGCAGAGACAGAACCCAGACGTGCCGACGGGAGATTGGAGGGTGTTAAAGGTCACCAAAACTTGTAAGGAGGATGACAGCCAAATTTACATCCTCCAAATAAACAAGCCGGCCGAAGACATACTGTACGCTAGGCTCGGGAAGATGGCGTGGGGCATAGGTAGCGTATACCTTCGCCTGAAGAAGCGAAGCCTGGCCGATGACAATGTTAACACACTGGAGGAGCGAGAGANTACTATACGCTAGGTTCGGGAAGATGGCGTGGGGCATAGGTAGCGTATACCTTCGCCTGAAGAAGCGAAGCCTGGCCGATAACAATGCTAACACGCTGGAGGAGCGAGAGGTCGAGAAGGATCTGGGAGAGATCCTGGAGGCCACCTTGAAGCTCCAGGAGACCGAGAAGGGCGATCCGGAGATTCTACCCGACCCCGAAAAGAATCCTGATCCTTGCAGTGAAGGTTCTTCAGGTAAATCTGCATAAAAGAAAGGTCGCCTTTGCCGAGCTCCTCCTCAATTTAGGGAGGACCGGCTACGATGCGGCGTTAGTCCAGGAGCCATGGATAGCGTCGGGAAACGTGGTATCTGGACTAAAGTCGCAAACATACTATACGCACATCCCGAGTGCAACAAATAGGGTAAGAACAGCTATACTGGTAAAGAAAAGTATACACTCTTATATTGATCTTAATTTCTCTTCAGATGACCTGACGGTGATAGCTGTGAAGGATGGCAAGGATGACACAATACTCCTTGCATCTTGTTACATGCCTCACGACGAGGAGGCGCCACCAAACGAGCTCCGGAGGTTGGTGGGAGAGGCCGAGAAGGCGAAACGCCCACTCATCATAGGCGCGGATGCCAATGCGCACAACACAGTATGGGGGAGTGGAGATACCAACGAAAGGGGTGAGTCTTTACTAAACTTTATATTAATAAGTAATTTAGATATAGCTAACCGGGGTGAGGAACCAACTTATATTGGCCCTACCTCGAAGAACGTCCTTGACATTACACTCCACACTAGTGGGGGAATCGGAGTACAGAATTGGGAGGTGCTTAGTACACCCTCGTTCTCTGACCATAGGTATGTAGGATTTCAGGTAAAATTCTCAGCCCGTACAAAAAGCGAAACCTTCAGAAATCACAGGAATACAAACTGGGAATTGTATGAAAGGGTAGTGAGTAAGAATTTAACTCATTAAACGCGAAAGCAAAAGAGGAAATTGAGAGGAACCAAATTTTG
The DNA here is from genome assembly GCF_001687245.7 of Rhagoletis zephyria. Taxonomy (NCBI): domain Eukaryota; kingdom Metazoa; phylum Arthropoda; class Insecta; order Diptera; family Tephritidae; genus Rhagoletis; species Rhagoletis zephyria. The sequence goes on from NW_016173315.1 coordinate 11,569, forward strand.
GAGCACACTAAAAGAGAGGATATGTTCAAAAACCCATAATAAAAAGTTTCGACCTCTATAAAGGGTTGTCTGTACGACCTGAAACATATATGTAACACTCGTGAATCTTTGTTATGTAGTACAGTAGTCTCACTTACCAACTCTCTAAATAAAGCTTATCGCATCGCATGCCCTCCGCTACATGCCAAGCGAGGTTCAAAGCCACNGCACTCAGAAAAAATGTTAGGGAACTCTTCAAACTGGCCAAGGATGACGAGTTCTGCTGGATGGAATACAAGGAAGTACTTAAGGAATACAAGAAAGAGATTCGTAAATGCAAGCGGGAGTCGTGGAGGAGCTTCTGAGGCGAATTAGAAAAAACAACCGAGGTAGCCAAGCTAAGGAAATTGCTATCCAAGAACCCGACTACTCCAAGGTTACTACGTAAAAAATGTGGAGAGTAGACTGGAAGCAGTGAGGACTCACTGGAAGGCCTAGTCAACACACACTTTCCGGGGTGTACAGACAGCATAGATCTGCAA
>NW_016173316.1:0-12089 GCF_001687245.7 Rhagoletis zephyria
TTTTTTTTTTTTCTGTCACAAATAAGCAAGCTTAGTACATGATAAAATTATACCAGGCGTAGTATCTAAAGCGAGAAAAAAGATTTGACACTATATTATTTGAAAATTTTCCTTTAAAAATTTAAATAAGATAGCCGAATGGCAGAAAAATTAAGCGAGGAAACTGCTTTATTATTTCGCCTGTTTATAATTTCACCTTGGCTAGTATTTTTTTCGGATATACATACATAAATAAGGATAAGTACACAGACTCATGTGCATATTGAAATAATTTTAATTTTCTTTAAAATTTCATTAAACTACTTTAAATATTTCATATTTTCTTTTTTTACAGTGCTTATATGTTTGGTCTATTTGAATATATTCGACACACTCGTAATTTAATTATTCTCCAAGCACAAAATATCTCTGCCCGATTACATACATATGTATGCACATCAATTCAAATCATGTTCTATTCATTTACATTTACAGTTACAGCTCTGACTATTCTTCATTCAATTGTATGTATATTACCGTTAGCGTAATATGCTAATATTTACCTACTTTTAATGCGCAATTTTACTTTCCGACTGAAAGCTTCACTGCAAACATTGTACTCATTAACAAATTAACAACCCCCATGATGGACCCTTCATCTAGTACAGCGTTTGGGGACAATATCAAAAATGGCAATAAAGTTACATATTAAATCTCTGCATGAGTTGACTCAAACTTCTAGCCAAGCAGAATACTCTAGATTTGAATTTTCTACTTCATATACAAAATTACTCAGCGAATTGAATTTTGTAAGTTATGAAAATATATACTTTTGACGTAGAATACGTCTTACGTTTCGATATGGAGGCTATGTTCAAATGTTGTAGTTGTAATTTTTAGAGCTTCACGAAAACGCTCATTGCACGAGAACTAATGAAGCGATTTCAAAGAAGAGTGTGGTTTATCAATGATAATATTCTAAGCCTTTTGACGGATTCATTTTTGTAAGTAAACATTTCGGTTTTTGTCGAAGAAACAACGGTAAATATTGGCTTATTTTGGGGTAAATTTTGAGCCTCTAAAGTGCCCTAGCAAGTTATGATTTGCAGATATAACTTTAATTTTCGGTATATAGGTTCTTTGGAGAAATTGAAATATTATTGTGTATAAATTCGATAAATATCGAGCATTTTAAGGCAAAAAATTGTTGAAGAAATTAGCAAATTTTTTTATTGCCAAAATGTTCAAAAGCCGCTCGAATGATTTTGTTTTTGTTTTCTTCAATCAAAAACTCAGGTGTTTTCCTTTCGTTTGGTATATAGGAAGTATTGGTTGATGTCTTCTAAGTATGTTTATTTGATTCAGATATATGGGCATAAATTATTTTCCACACAAAAACACCTCGTCATCATTTTGTAAACACGTGCATGCGTTGGAAGTGAGGGAAGGAGATAAAAGGCTGTGTGTGTAGGCTTTTCGACTTTTGAGTAACAGATGGCGCAATATTTATATCCTAATCACAATGTATATATGTAAATACATACATACATACATATATATGTTGATTTCAGTTAATGTGGATCTGTTTTTGTGTTAGTAATCTACATATATGTATGCGACGACGCATTAGGTTGTCAGTTGCAAAATAACGTGCCGCCGACTTCTCTGGATTCTACGTAACTTACTTTGTAAAGCGGCACAGAAGTATGTCTGATAGCAACAGTTCATTATAAATTCCTACTTACATAAGGCGGTCACGTCTTTGTTAAAGTCAAGACACATCAGTGAAGTGGTAAGGACCGCAAAACCTTACCAGCAACTTACACTTCACCCGGCGGTCCTCCACTTCACTGACGAATCTCCCTTACTTTAACAAAGACGTAGCCGCTTACCTATTTTCCCAGTGGGTATCTTCATAGAAAAAATTATTATATTATTATATTCATAAAAAATTTTCATTCATTTCAATTCAATTTATTTTCACATTGCTTGAATATTGTTACGACGACACACTTATCAGGATAGGTATTCCCATATTTAAACCAAAATGATTCATTCGTTTTGTATAGGAATAATAAATATGCCGTTTTGAATGAATTCATGCAGCCCTCTAGTACAAACATATCGTCACCTGAAATGCAAAAAGACGTATGTAGCTATTGAACCTCCCAGCTTGCAAAATTGCCAGAAATCTGTTAGACATCCGTCAGACTCGTCGGCAAAAGAGTCAGAAATCTGTAGAATTTTGACCGATATCGGCCAGAGAAGCGTACGGAGAGGTTAACAGGAAGTCTAACCGACACGACGTGGGAAAGTCTGACCGACGATTCTGACGGATATCTATCAGATGTTNCAGACGTGTATGCCCGAAATCGAACATAATTCGATCAGACATATCGGATAAGGAAATAAATAAAATTCTCCAGACATTTCGCCCAGAAATCTATACGAAACCTGTAAGTCAACTTTTTATACCGACTTGTCTGATATCAGAAATTGTCTGGCAAATTTGCTAGCTGGTCTATAAATGAATATATAAATACCTACATACTTATATATGTATTTATTTCATAGTTCGCACTATTCACCAGACCGCAACCTAGTGGCCATTCTGCGTGCACCACATGCAATATTTGTTTCGACCTGCGCATGTCCCAGCTACGCTCTGGGTGCTGACAAACCGTGCCGCCGTGCATGTGGTTTTTGTTTATATTCCGCGCCTTCGTGAGAACACCTTCACAACGAGTGCCTATATAAAAGTGTTGGAATAGTTAAAAAAACTATCAAAAATTTACAGAGTGATTTATTTAGAAGGGCGATACAATTTATTCGTTTCCTTTTTTTGGTTTAGGATACTTGAATTTTTGCTTATTTATAGTAAATCCCATAAATTATTTGAAAAATTACACACCACAGTTTTTTTCTAATTTTAATTTCCATTAATTTTGTAATAATTAAAATGGTCACATTTTATATTTGTATTTACGAAGTTTGGTTATGCGCAAGACCCACCACACAAATATTTGTGCAAATACCAAATAGTATAAATAAGAATTGAATTAGATTTCGGAAATATCTTATTTGTACTAATTTCAATTTGCGCAAATATTTGTGTGATGTATTTTGCGCATTATTGTAATTAAATGCCATTAACAACAGTTATTTTTCAACAAATTACAATATTCTGTTAGCTTGATTACAATCTAATGCAGGCGCACCCGCACAGTTGTTTAAAATAATTAAACAAAACAAAATATTGCTTAGGTTAATGGGTTTAGTGGTTTTAGCGGTTAAGCGCTCTCAGTACATAATGCCGATTTTCATAGGAATTTTATGCCAATGTGGAAAATTTTGAGCGTTTTTGTGTGGCGCCAAATATTTTCTTGAAGCGTCATTAATAACAGAGGTCAGCAATGATTTCACCCTTAAAAACTAATTAGCAATTTGGATAGGTATTAGTTACTTCTACTAAGCTACATACATACGTACATTTCAGAGAAAAATTACTTTTTTTAATTTTTCTTAGTGCTGCCGGGTGTTACTAAGTGTTATTTTCGAATTTTCGCAAGTCCTTCTGATCTACTCAGTCTATTTATTTGTACTAATACTGTTTGTTTTTAAGTACAAATTTATTTTTAGGTTAATTAATTTTTATTTTTTTAGATATTAAAAAAATACACAATTGTAGAAAGGGGGGAGTGAGTTAAATTTTGCACCAAAGTTCGCTAATCAAAATTTCGTCAAAAGCCGAAATTTTTATAGACAGTATAATGCGGAATGGACGGGAGCACTGCTGACCACTACACCTCAGTGGCCGCCAGAGGGCCAAAAATTTAAAGAGACTTGAGAAGGACGTTACAGTATTTAATTATGTACGAAATCCAACGAAGCACCGCCCCTGCCAGCAAATACTACTTTGGACTTATTAGGATGCAAGCGCGGGCGATAGCATAATCAGATGAGGAGGCCTTGGACTGGTCAAGAGAAAATTCTTACGGAAGCTAAATGCTTTCATTTGGCTGAACTATGAAATGGAAATAATGTTACTCATACGCCATGTATCCACGTGTTATTTCAAAGGGTATGTTAATATGTATGTTAGCATAAATTGCGTCATAATAGCACGCATATTTATGATAAACCATTTGCCACCAATCATCCAAATTGTACTAGTGTAACTCATTTCGATTGTGACCAACAGCAACTGTCAAAACTGTCAACACCTCTTGGAACACCTCCTTGAATGTCAACAGCAGACCGAGTAGCAAAAGTCAACAATGCATTGTAGCGATCGATCAAACACTTGTCGCAACAACACTTAACGATTAATTACAACAAAATATATTGCATCATTTATGAATGCACACATACGTATGTATGTATTTACGTAAGTATATATGAGGGTTTGAATATATATCTGTGGACATTTGACAAAACAAATTAAGTCTATCTTTCGTGGACAGAGAAAATAGCGTATGTCGGCAAAGCTTTTTTTAACGTAAGAGCATGCAATTTTATTTCAATTAAAACATTTTGTTGTTGCAAACAGGAACATTTTTAAAGATTGTGATTAGCGCTAAAATAATTTAACATTTCTTTCGAATTGCAACATTTTTCTCTTTCACGGTAAAATATCTTTTGTCGACATATACTATTTTGTATGTCAGTGAAAGACAGACTTAAGTTGTTTTGTCAAATGCCTACAGATATAAACACTAGCGAACCCGACAGACGTTGTCCTACCTACTTACCTACTTGATTACGGGACCATGCACTTAAGACATTTGTGCGCGATTGTTGACATATAGCCGTCCAGTTACAGTTATGTATATTAGAAAACCTTTAAGGCTTTTCCCTGACACAATTCCTGTTCTCAGAAAAATATGTAATACATATTATGATAAAAAATCCTTACAATAGCTATGGAGGGATACTGGGCCCAAAACTATCCTGCCTCTCAAGCGGTAGCCAACAATACACACTCACCAAATTTCATTCAATTCATTTGGTCGGTTTTCGGTTGATGGTAATTCTGCGGTCAAACTCCAGACTACTTAAGAAATGTTCTTGTATTTGCATTGTTGCAAGTTAATGCGAAGGCCGACTAGTTCGTTTTCCGATTTGAGCTGATACGAAGACTCACTTGCGTAATTGCGTCTAGAAGCAATTCTTCGAAACGGAATATTTCCCGTTAGTCTATAACTCAGAACTACATAGCAGCTTTCACTGCAGGGATATTCATAGGACTGCATTGGCAGTAATTAAATTTCTCATTTGGTATACAAACAAACGCACAAACACTTAAGCTTTACAGCTGAGGCGGCGGAACGGTCTCGTTGAGGTAGTTAGCAAAGCAAAGAGAGTGTGTATTCATTCCGGCAGCACGTATTCGATAATGGGTTATGCAAAATGTGTCACGCAGCGGAAGTCATCACAATCGTGTACACAAACATATGTACATATATGTTTATACACCATCCTCGTGTGTTGAGAGAAATCGCTATGTTGTTTTTGTTTTCAATAACAACATTTACGTAAGCAAATATGGAAAATATTCACAGCATCTACATACATGACAGTACATACATACATTAGCACATTTGTATGTACATACTTATATATGCATGTATGTAACTGTTTACACGAATTTATGCGCACGCAATTATGCATCGTTATATTGCCACCAATATCTGTCAGCCTCTGGCCACAGCATTGATTGTTGTTCTGCTTATTATTGCTAACTTTGGCCATTAGCTAGGATATTCATCATGAACACTTACATACATACATACATGCATACATGATTTAGTTTGTGTGCAATCAGCGTAGCCTTGTTTTAATTGCCACCGATTAGCTCGTTAGGGGCCATTCAATGAAATATACAGCGAATAAATTTCATAACGTTTAGGTGAACCAGAGTCAACGGCAGATTATAAATGGGCGAGCAGTTGCATTCAGAACTTGGTTGATTGAGTGATGGTTGTTTGTTGTCAGTTTTGCTAACTCAATTACCACCTAAATGGACAGGCGCACGACGAATTTAAATCTGTAATTAAAGTGATTTTAAATAGCAGTTTTTGTGCTACTTAGAAATAAGAAAGTCTTTAAAAAGAAAACCGAGTACTTTAAAGTGAAAAGCTTTTCATGGCAGAAGAGCCTCCAACGTTTGCCATTGCCCCATTTTTTGATCATCTAAAAACTGGACATCAATTTGTGGTGGAACAAAAACTGGGCTAAATTTTAGGTCACCCAAAAATTGCACACACATTTCTGGTTATCCAAAAAAAGGACAGAGCTTTTCGTTCATATTTTAAACAATATGTTTATTGTGTATTTATTATGCATAATAAATTTTATGGACTTTTATGGTAGAACCACACTATTTTGCAGCTATGTATCATTCCTTCCATTTTTAAGCAATTAAGCCAACACAAAGTGACCAAAAGTCAGTTGATTCCAATCAATCTAGCCGCCACCTTTCATAGAGCCATCGTGCGATGAGAAGCGATGGGGTGAACCAACCAGAGTCAGACAAAAGAAAACTACAGATGAATGACTTCACCTCGCGAAAGCCATTCGAATTCAGAATGAATTTTGCAAATAAAGGCGGTTTTTGTAGTAAAAAGAGAATCGTTGTGTACGGGTCAAGTTTGTGAGGCTACACGAATTTATCAGTAAAAAAATGGTTCAGCGAAGGAAATCGAAACGGACGAAATAAAGTGCGCTGCACTGCAGACAGATTGTTGTTGACAACTTTGCGACTATGCAACTTTTAGTCTTCCTGCTGCTGCTATGTACATACCGCATATATCATATATATTTACCTTCCGAGGTGCGTTCATACATTGTAAGAGCTGCCAATTTGATTTTCTTCCCCGTCTACCCGTTCTCGAAAGTTTATTGATTGTCAATTCCTCTGTTCTGTATGTTCCTTTCGCACTGGATAGGTGAGAAAAAGTTCTCTACGTATATAAACGAGAATTCCAAACATAAAAATTGGTAAAATTCCTTTAGCAAGTTTTTGGATATAAAATGGAAAAAAGACCAAGCCAAAAGCGTAAGCCGTAAATTGAGCAGCATTTTTTTAAAAGTGTTAAAAGTGTTAACATTTTAACTACACATGGCATGGCATGGCAGCAACGCTTCTTTACTCACTGCTATTGCATCACATACAACTTTATATACGAAAAGTTCTCTCTCCTCGCAGTCAGTTTTTAACTGCAACGCCGTGAAAAGCGAAAAATCGATTTCCCGTTATTTGTAATCATGAAATTTGTATGCAAATATGTGCTGGATATTCGAGAACAGCGGCTAAGTGCTAGCCTTGGCTTTAATTTTTTTAAAGTTTGCTAATAATTTTAGATTAGTGAAATACTCCTGGACCGACTTTAACTTTTTTAATTTTAGTCAAAAATATTTTGGCCATACATAGGATAGAATAAGGGAATTTTCTTCATATAATTTCTAGTGGTGTGTGAATTTGACAAAAGGTAATAATAACAATATAATAATAATATTTTGGACTTACATTTTCGGAAGAGCCTCTTTTTAAGAAGCTTTAGAATTTTTAAAATCAGCCAAGTCTGCGGAGAGTTATGAAGAATAAGTCCTGTAGGAGGAAGCGTTGCTTTTGAGTTTTATGGCCTTATTCATAAAAAATAAATTAGGTTTAAAGAGCTTTATAAATTGACGTTTCCATACATTATTCAATTTATAAACCTTTTATAAATGTTTGCTTTTTGATTGCTTACTGAATAAATACTTACTTGAATATGTTTTTATAAAGAGTGGCCACGCCCAGATTCTTCGATTAAAAAAAAAGCGTAACAAATGTTGCTAATGAAGGGATTTTCTGCCGAAATCAACAATCAAATCTGCGTTAAGTTAACTTTAGTGCTAAACTGGCACGCTTGCCTTAAGCAAAAATCTTCCCTAGCAAACATTTTTACTGGATGGACAAAAATATTTTTGGCCAGCTTTACTTTACAAATACCAGTCTGAGCGCTGTTATAAAAAGGCTTTTCTAATTTAGTTGTTGCTAGGTGCAGGGATCGATCTTAGCCAAATCGCAGCTGGTGGTCTCTCCGCGAAACTGAACTTTTCCCTAAACTAACTACTTGAAGGCATTAAAGAGGAGGGATCTGCTAGTTATTGTGTTTGCTGGCTGTCTTTCGATAGTCGAAAGTGGAAATTTCCCCCCGAGCAATTTGCGATTTTATTCAGGTAAAAGGATGGCGGGCTAGAAGTAAATCACATATTTAAAAACGGAACTTGTACTATTTACTATCAACTAAAAGATTTAACTATTTAAAGCACCGCACTGGTGAATATTGCAGTTAAGATGAAAGAGAATGTGATCAGAAATTAAACTCAACACTAGCCGCATTTACCTTTAAAAATCATTATATATTCAATAAATAACGTAAATAATCCAATAGTAAGTTAGAAAGGTAACTATGCAGCTGTACATACATATAGTGGTAATGTGGTATCACTTACATACATACATATATAAAATATTAACTTCTTTTACTTCAATCTACATAGGCCGCCTTTGCTTTTGACCACTGATGTATGCTAATAAATATGTATGTATGTAGGTATATAAATTCATTTAACACACACATATTTCTAACGCATTAACGATGATTTATTGACCTTTTGCAATCAATAAATGTCTAAATTTCTATTCAAAAATGTAAATATTTTATCTCCACTTTGCTGTGAATTTCTTTTGATAAGAAAATTTGAAAATCACTTTACCTTTATTTGCAACTAAATCTCGCCTATGTTGAGATCGAAAATCTTTCTACCTTCCAACCCAAAACAGCACAGTTCATTGTGTGATTGCACCTTCTCGTCAGCATCCCGTCGACTGCTCACCGCACATTTTCCACACTTTCGTTGCCGAGTGTTGGGATTGCTTTACGTTTCAGCTGGAGTTTTTGACCAAGCGGTAAACTTTGATTATTTTTTGCGGGTCGGTTAAACCAGAATTGCGAATTGCATTTTTTTTTTCTTTAAACCGATAAAAGGACTAGCATAGCAGCAACAAAAGTTGGCATGGGAAATGGAAAATTTTAAAGTGAAATAGAAAAAAAAAGGTGTGCGCACGCTAAAGCGGCGAAAATATGTATTCTATTAGNACAACTAAATCTCGTCTACGTTGAGATCGAAAATCTTTCTACCTTCCAAAGAAAAACCGCACAGTTCATTGTGTGATTGCACCTTCTCGTCAGCATCCCGTCGACTGCTCACCGCATATTTTCCACACTTTCGTTGCCGAGTGTTGGGATTGCTTTACGTTTCAGCTGGAATTTTTGACCAAGCGGTAAACTTTGATTATTTTTTGCGGGTCGGTTAAACCAGAATTGCGAATTGCATTTTTTTTTCTTTAAACCGATAAAAGGACTAGCATAGCAGCAACAAAAGTTGGCATGGGAAATGGAAAATTTTAAAGTGAAATAGAAAAAAAAGGTGTGCGCACGCTAAAGCGGCGAAAATATGTATTCTATTAGGTGAAAATTGTGCATGAGCCTTTTTTTAATTGAAATCTCGCTTGGTTGGTTCTTTTGTAAGCATTTGAACAGGAGCACCATCATTGCCAACTACAACAACAAATACAAAACAACTGCTGACATGGGCAATTACAGCGGCTTAATATACATACATATGTATGTATGTATAGGTGTACATAAGTGCAAACACGCCAACGACCATGCAAAATGAAATTGTGCAAAAAAAAANGATTCTTTTCACTGTTATTCCTTTGGCATTTTATGTTTTCATCATTTTTCAATGTCTAAATAAAGTTAATTTCCCTTGTCGACTTTGTAAAAACAACTTTATTAGCCAACTTGGCGCTTGACTTTTAATTAAGCAGACATTTTCCTTCCTTTAAGTGCATTTGGGGTAAAATTTCAATATATATTTTATGGTCCTGACTAAAGAATTTCATCAACGAAACATTTTGATAAGTTGAATGTGATTCTGAAAAGCTCAGTAACTGTTGTGATTGCACCTTCTGAACGCGTTATTTTGTACTTGTGATCAGCTGAAAAGTTGCATGTTAGATGATCGTAATATTTTTCTGATCATTTGAGACAACATGTTGTGTGTTTGGAATTGGAGTGCTAAGGTATCAAGCCGTTCAGAAGACACATTAGGATCACTGATTTTTTTTTAGCAACGATTGCGCTCAACTGCTGCGTCTTCTGAAACTACCCATTCACAACATATGTCGGCCACTTACGATAACGATCCGAAAATTGTCACAAACCCATTTGAGAATAGCTCCACAGGTTTATTTAAAGAGTTTGCAATTAATGTTACGTATACGCCATGGCGGTGCAGATAGAATTCGTATTAATTGGTATATATGGCAATTTAATTTTGCACAATTACGAATATTTACGACGGCATTAGTTTCAAGAAGCATTTATACACTTCGAATTTCAACTTTAAACTAATCTATACGTGACGACTATTTGCAAAATCCTTTCAAATAAAATTTGCCATAACACATCGCCACCGAAGTTATCGTTACGCCTTTAAGCAATTTTCGGCTACCAATTGATCGTACATACATAAATTTGTGGACACACATCTCTCGGCTCATAAACGTTACAACGGCTGCTGTAGCTTGCATTTGCATTTCTAAGCTCCACTGCCGATACGACACTAGCAGCAATTCGTACATAATGTCAAAAGGAAGAAGTACTTTCGCATGTGTTTGCGTTTAGGATCCTGCAAAAATCGCGACTACTCGTTGCTTGCATGTAAAGAGTACTCCATAAGGGCCAAGGAGTACTCCAAAATTAACCACAATTCATATGAAAAATGTGGTCAAATTAACATTGCGATGTCCTAGGGCAGGACCATATACTCCAGCTCTGCATTACAACAGAGTAACGCAAAACTACGCCAACCAAAAAACAAAAATAAAAATGCCTCTGACGGCATTCGAACCCGAATTTGCTGGGAATTGACAAATAACAACCAGTATCTCTACACGTTTAGCCACACCCGGACATGCAAATGTGCTTTCAAAAGCTCAACTTCAATCGCATTTCGTTAAAGCACGAGCAGTGATCGGTTAAGAATACGCTGGTGCATAGACATGAGTTGGTCCGCTACAGCATGACAGAGCAGCACTTTTGAAAGTACTCCAATATACCACAAATAGACCACATGGTCCAATGATTTTTGCAGGGGAGTAACTTTATGTTTGCCTACATGTGTCTCTGATGACAAGAATACTACATAGCGTAAAGCATGTTGAGTGAGATGCCAAACACGATTGCCAGTCATCAGCATTAAGTTGGAAAACGAAATTTCAAGCAAGTGCCATTAGCTGTCAGCGACAAGAGTGCTACGGCCAACTGAGTTTGTAATCAAAACAACAACAGCAAGAACAAGCTCATAAGCAGTACCAGCTATAAAAGTACAAACATCATCAAGCGGTGGGAAACAGCTTACACGCCCAGAATTATGTCAAAAGTACATTGGCCCCGAAATTAACAAAGTTCCAATGTTTCTGCATGCTGGCCACACAGCTTACAAGCAGCAAACCTCGTAGCCAAGGCCAAGCAAATGCTGCTGCAATTTATGCTACCGTTGTTACTTCGTTTGTCATGCATTTCCCAGTTTCGCCTACAAGTTTTTTTTTTGTTTTCATTGCACTGCCCTTTTTCAACTTTTCCGTTTGTAATTTGCCAATGCACCGAGACACTCCTTTGGTCAGCTCAAGCGTTTCACATCGATTTTACTTGATCGCTTTAACTGAGTGACGTGACGCAACACTAAGCAGGAAAAGCAATGGATGTCAACTCACTTCCACGCTTACGCCTTATACGCCCACGAATCCCTTAAGTACATGTGTATGTATGTATGTATGTTTGTACACATTTACGGGTATTTAGATATGGACTAGTACTCGCACATCCCTTTCACCTTGGCATTTCGTAACTCAAACAGAGACATTCAAAGCCGCGCGCTGACAACGTGACACACGGCAGCTAATGTCCTGCTGCCAGCAAATTCGCTAAGCATTACTGGTGTATTTTCAAAGCGCCTTCCCCTCAACCCAGACGTCGCTAAGTCATGATTGT
>NW_016173317.1:0-5035 GCF_001687245.7 Rhagoletis zephyria
AGGAACGCTTTCTGGGTTGCTTTGTGGGACGAACCTAATGCAAATTATTTCTATTTAAATAAAAATTACAAATTTTGAAATCTAATTTTATTTGTGAACAAGCGTAAATAAATACTTTTGCAATAAAAATTAAATGCAATTTTTAAGAATATTTGGCCTTTTAAAAAGTAAAAGTTAACCGTTAACATGAATAAAAGAGAAACAAAATTTCGCTGTCCGAGTATTCGAACCTGGGTCCCCTGGAATGGCTCGCTAGTACTTTGCTTTGTTGGCAACTACGACTGTTGAAATGCCACGAGTAAAACTACGTACTTATTCCTTTTACGGGGTATGAATCGGCATTCTACCCCGTTATGTGGTATGAGGCTACTAGTATTTCTATTAGTAGGTGCTGATGCATAGCCTGAGAATGAACCATTTCGTAGGGCATCGCCATTGTGCTGAAAGCTGACTGGTAGAATTCTAATTCCCAACTAGTAGCTTTCCCAACAGGGTATATACAAATATATATATATATTAGGGTTCCTCTCGAAAATGATTTTTTTTTTGAAATTTCAAGACCCTACCTCCTAATTTTATTTGTTTTTATGAGAAATATTATTTCCTAAATTTCTAAATTTTGTTAAAGGCCATTTAGAGGTCAGAAAACAGGATTTTGTAGATTTATGGGTTTTTGAATGAGTATTTTTGATTCGATTTCAAATATCGAATATGATCTGAGAAGCGGATATATAGGCCTTTAAAACGGTGTATAATAATCTATAGTCGGACTAGGCTTGTTGGGATTTTTTGTCGGGTAAATTTAAAAATGACCCATATTTCTCTTAATTTTTTAAATTTTGACCATCTATAATTGCAACAATTTCAAAATATGGAATACTATCGATAGAAATAGTCATTCAAAAACTCATAAAACCATNATAATGTAGAAAAATAGGAAAAAATATTTCTCATAAAAACAAATAAAATTAGGGTGTAGGGTCTTGAAATTTCCAAAAAAGCATTTTAGGTGGGCTCCCTAGCGATCACTTCTGGAATTCGTCAAAAGATTAGAATATGTCCATATGTGATTGGAGGAATGCTTCCATAAACACAACTTAGGTCCTTCGTGGAAAAATTTTAACAAACATTTTTGATTACTTAACAAAGTTACATATATTTAAATATTCTTTTTTTTATTTACTTATGTAAATGCAATTTCCCCAAAAGAAAATGTTTTAGTTTGCATTTTTATTTTAGTTAAATATGATATCCATAGCAATGACACTAATCAAATTCCTCTTTGTTTTTCTTTCAGCTGCTTGCTTTGGTGCTCATAGCCTTCGGCATTTTTGTGCTATGTTCCTACGATGTAAGTGAAGTCGGTGCGATGGCTGCCTATGCCTACATAGGATTAGGCGTAGCCACAGTTGTAATATTCCTATTGGGGCTATTGGGTGCAGTACGCGAAAGCGTATGTTGTACAGTGACGGTGAGCGCAAAAGCAAATAAATGAATGCATATCTGCACTTGAGTAAATATTTATTTATACATACTTATTTACCGAATAATTGAATAAAAGTACATACTATATATCTTTTATTGAAAATGCAAAACGAAGTTTAAAAAACTAACCGCTTAGTCAGCATTGTTATGTATTATTTACCTACATATTTATGTGTGAATGTATGTATATATAAAGCTGATATGTATTTATGGACATATGTATCCTTAATTTAAATCAAACGATTTTTCATGTATTCATTTATTTATTATATACACAGTTTATTACACTGCTCTGGATTGTGATAATCGCACAAATAGCTGTCACTTTTCTTTTAATAAAAGGCGAAAGCACAGTAGCTTCGCATCTCTCGAATGCTGTGGACAAGGCGTGGGAGGAAGAGCTGACAAGCCCTGGTGCAATGTCGCAATATGAGAATTGGGTAAGTGACAAGTGTAGCATAAACACAACTGTACATAAATATAAAAATATTACAATTTAACGCTTAGAAGAAAATCTGGGAATTAAAGTGCTTAAAGATGTGAAGGAAAACTTTAGTAGCTCTTTCGGCCATTTATCAATCGCAGAATGCAGGCCCTGCAGATGATCTTTATCGAGTATTATGAGTCTTCTTCTGCCTAAGGCTGGGCATTCGAAGATTATTTGCTTCATTGCTTCTTTTGGAAAGTGAAATTTTCCACATATCTTGTTTTATTTCATTTCCAATTGGCAGCGTACTTAAAATATCTCCAGATCTTCATTTCCAAGCAACATACTATAGCAACGATAATTGCATATTCCATTTTTCAAGGATTTTGTAATCTCTTTGACCTGCACATACCCCGCGACAATTGTAAACGTTATGTTTAAGGCCACGATTTTACGTAAAGATTCAGTACGAAGTCGGGGGCGTATTCACGAACAGCCGCTGAGACCCTCTTTACCCGCTTCTCATCAATAAGCTGCCTGATTTCAAATAGACGAATATAACGTCCATAGCGTTGCCAGATGCGTTTACGACCTATGAATCAATGCTTTCGCGCAATGTTAAAGAACACTGCCGCTCCTTTTAATAGACACTTTGGTCCTTTGCTATAGCTGCTTGTAGGCTCTGTACCTTTCCGAGTAACGCGAGTCTTTGATTGCTGAAGGCTGGACACTCGCAAATTATATGCTCCACGGTTTTCTCGTGATAGTTACATTTCCTACATTTTCTATCCTCCATTAGACCTAGTTTAGATGCATGTGCTCTTACCAAGTAACGTCTTGTTAGCAATCCCATCAGGAGCCTCGAGTCTGTTCTTCTTGTTGATATAGGAAATTAGAAACTTTCCTGTCGTATGAATTACACATAATTTCTAAAAGTCTGCAACGCTGAATTTTTTTCCAAAGGCTCCCCGCTTGGGGGTAATGAGCAGATCTTGTAATCTTTTGATTTCCCCAAGAGAACGCCCTTCTTGGCTAGCTCGTCAGCTCTCCCATTACCTTCCACACCCTTGTGTCTTGGGACCCAATATAGGTGGACAGTTTTAGCCACAGCTAGCCTTCTTATAGCCTCCGAAGAGTCCTCGGCGGTGATGGAATTTGTTTCATACGAAAGTAGAGCCTTAATGGCCGCCTGACCATCTATGTAGTTGTTAATTTGCTCGCTTGTTGGGTTATTTTCATGCAATACCTTTGCCGCTTCCTTTATTGCAAAAACCTCAGCTTGATAGAAACTGCAGTGATCTGGTAGCCCAAAGGACCTATGAATTATTGGTTCTGTACAATATACTGCACCCCACTTCTTCGTCCATTTTAAAACCGTCGGTGAAGACGTGCCTCTGAGACATCCAGAGCCGATTCGTTCCTGGCTAGCTCGTCGGTCTTTTTATTGCCATGAATTCTGCTCTCCCTGCACTTTTTTTATTAGGCTGGCTGTGATGCTTACAGAGTCAAGTGCCATGACCGCTGCTTGGCTTTCCTAGAAAATAGCAATGCTGGCCCCGGCTAGCTTCGAGGCTAAAATTATATTGCAGGCCTCATTGATGGCAAATAACTCTGCCTGAAAGACACTATTTTTGAGCCGTCCGCAAAAATCGATACTTCAAAGCGTTCAGTAAAAATAGGCTCCTTCTTGGAGGAAACATCTTGCCGAAGTTTATCTTGAAGAGAAGCGAAGGACAGATTGTCACTTTGCCAAGTTGAAGGAACATAGTTGAGCATTATACTTGGTTTGAATATGCTCTCCAGCGATGGAATAACCCACGATTGGGCCTCCTGTCCCATTGCTGGAAAGATCCCGTCCGTTATCGACATATATGAATGGTGCCGCTACGTTGTTATCTACCACCAAGACCTGATTTAGGTCACAACCTTAAAAATGGGTACGAAGAAGAAGTCCTAATGTGTCCTTAGAACTATTGGTTCACCTTTCATCTTTAATTTTCAGAAGGGAGGGTTGCTATATTCCTTGAACTTGCACAGGACGAAAGATTGTTACAACATTTGTTGGATACGAGAGTGTTGTAATGTTTAAAAGTGGCCATTGTTTTATCTACTTGAAGTGATCATTCAAATAAGGTCAAAGAAAATATGGCAAATTGATGGTGATCTCTGTTGGCAAATGGACGCCACCGTACTTGTTTTATTGAGTGGGATGGTTTCAGTTCGAAAATAGTCAAGGAGCGGAGAACATAATGGTCCTCGTGCATAATAAGTGATCTTAAGGTCAGACTCAATTTTTGCACTGATGGAGTGAGCTCAAGCTCAAGAAATTGTACTAAAAATCGAAGCGGAGCTTAAGCTCACTTTTTATGCGTGAGGCCCAATATATCCATTAAGTTGCTGTGCATATCACTCCAAATATCTAACCATGTTGTAAGAATGAAGGGTTAGAGCTCTCTATTTGGAATATTATTTATTTATAAATATTTAAACTTTCCTCGCTTCGTTTATATTAATAATTTCCTTTATTTTGATCTTTGCCAGTTTGAATGCTGCGGACGCGCCAGTCCCCACGATTACATTGTCAACGATCGCTTGCCGCCCAGCACCTGCTTCAAGCAGA
Source organism: Rhagoletis zephyria (assembly GCF_001687245.7). Classification (NCBI taxonomy): domain Eukaryota; kingdom Metazoa; phylum Arthropoda; class Insecta; order Diptera; family Tephritidae; genus Rhagoletis; species Rhagoletis zephyria. The sequence goes on from NW_016173317.1 coordinate 4,533, forward strand.
ACGACGCAACGAAGAGTGAGAATCTTATTGCCACCGGTTGTCGCATACAGTTTGAGAACTACTGGCTGAGCTTGTTGCGTGTCTTCAATATAATCGCCTGTGTAATGATTGCTTTAGAGGTTAATAATTATAAACAATTTGACATGCAATTTTTGTATTAAAAATAATTTTTCATTTTATTTATATTTTACAGTTAATTGGTAGCGTGGTCTCATGCTGTCTATGCAACAGTATACGCAATGATCATAGGCGTTCTTTTTATTGAAAGGATTCGCGAGAGGAGACAAATTGCTCACTAAACTAACAGCAGCTTTTTATATGTTTTATAAAAACATTTGTATTTTTTTTTAGTTTTAATAAAAAATAGTTGTATGTGATTTTCATAAGTATGAATTATATCTAAGATATAATAAAACTTATTCTAAGCTATCCGATGTGGAAAGATTGCATTCAAATTTAATGAATACATATTTTCCCAGCAGTCAAGAAGATAAATTTGGTTT
>NW_016173317.1:5839-12085 GCF_001687245.7 Rhagoletis zephyria
ATTTATAATCGACTAAAATGGAAATAAAAAATCGATTTTTATGACCTGAAGAAAAATTAGTAATATCGTTATTTTGTGATCTAAAAATCCTTATTTTGCATTTATTTTGAGATATAAGTTTTCGACCGTGTAGGATCATATTTAAATCAGTCATCAGAATGCAAATATTATCGAAAAGAAAAAAATACTTATGCATTTTTTTTTAATTATAACCGTTATTTTGAGATATAAATTTTCGCTTCTGAAGCATCACAGGGCAGTCATTAGAATACAAATATTATCGGAAAAATTTATCTTAATTATTTCTATTAAAAATTATCGAAGGAACCACAATTCAAATTAGCGATTACTTGTGGCCCATGAATGCATGCATACAGGAAAATAACCATTACGTACCAAGATTTTTATTTTTTAGAGCAATTTCTAAACTAAAAATCATCAGATAACATTTAAATTTGATCTGAAATCTGAGTAGAAATCTAATTTTAGGGGTTAAATTATGATTTTTAGTATTCAAGAAAAAATATAAATCCCAAAATAAAAATAAAATGTAATCGAGAAAAAAATAAATATAGCTAGCAAAATTGTTTTCTTATTTTTTTGTTAATCATTGCACTATGGTTATTTTACGATCTTTAAAGTACGGTCAGACGTTGCAATGAAAGCAGTTTCTTAACGCAGAAAATTTTAAAATGAAATACCGCTTACCAGTACCAACATTTCGCTTGTGCTGCACTAGGAATTTTACATTCTGTAAAAATGCTGACAAGTCAAGTCGGTGTTGCTGCGTGCAATATGTTTTCGCCAGTCAAAAAATCACCTCATGTAAAGGCAGCTTTAGATTGGCCCGTTTTGCATTAATAACTACGATGAATTTTAATGGCTGTCCGTTTTATTTAAATGAAAGTTTTTACATAAATTATTCTTAATTGACGATAGCCGATTTAATATATACAGTCAGCGTCAAAAATATGAAATATTTTCCATACCAAATTTTTCTTTTTTTTTTTATAAAAGTAAAAGAAAAAGCCAGCAGAGTATTTTTTTTTTTAATTCCATATAAAACTAGGGAAAGTTGAAGAAAACCCAAAAAATTTTCAAATCGCTTTCTTAAAAAAATTCAGAGTATACAGTTTTGTAGCCCATTATATTTTAATAAGGTGCAGGTATCAAAATAGATTTTGTTCTTACGTTATACGGTAGAAAATGCGCAATGCCCTTGTAAAAAAAATCTCAAAAATCAACGGTAATTTTTGGAGACTTGAAACTTGCACCTTTGATTTCGATTCAAATTTGTTAATATTGCTTAAATTGATGGAATCGAAAAAATTGATTCTGCTGGTGTTGGCTGTTGAATGACCTATATTTTTATATTTATTAAAAAAAATAAGAAAAATTTGGTATGGAAAATATAAATAAATAAAATCGTCAAAACGTCAGGGTATTCATATTTTTGAAGCTGACTGTAAATAGACATATGTATGTAGTATTTAGCTTTTGATAAAAATAAATGTACCGACAAATACGAAAAGGGAATGAAAAAAAATTTAACTAACTGTACGATACAACTTTTACTCTATATTTTTTAGATACATACAAATGTAAGTGTGGTTTAAAGTTTATTCAAATACACAAACAAGCAGCTATGCTTACTGAATACTGTGCATTTAAGTAAATAAAAAACGCTTACTTTTTCGGCATACTGTTGTTGCCGAAACCTTAAAAACAATGCCCATTTATATTTTTGGTTATGTCCAATGCATAAAACGATCTAATACATTTTATAATAGTTGGAGCTTTATAATAATAATATAAATGTTTATATGAATTTACATACATACATATGTCAATAAATATAACGAAAATTCCAAAATGCATGTTAACAACAGTTTTAAAGAAATCCAATGCATTTAAAAATGCTTTCGAATCAATTAAAAATAAAAAATGCGGGTATTTTGAAAAAGCCAATAAAAATATGTACATAAATATATATTTGCTATTTCATTGAATCATGTGAATAATATGACGATTTATTTATTTATATTAAAAACATGAAAATATCGTTGCAATCAAATCTGCATTAAATAAATGTCAATAACGTCAATCACAAGAAGCTGTCTTAAATAAATAACTAACGGATGATTACTTATAGAAATATAATAAATAATCAATTTTAAGTACTATGCCAGTTTCCACTGGGCATTAAAGAGGGAAAATTCGGCATTAAGGCATACATGTGCCATTACTTTAATTGCATTTACATTGCCTATTTTGAATGGCACATAGTTTTTGTCTTATCAATACTTAGTGGAAATTCGGCATTATGTTTTTGTTAAAAGAAGCCTTTAAATGTTTTTGATAAATATTAAATTTATTATACATACATGTGTACACATAATTTATAACAAAATACAGCTATTTATATGAATAAAATTTAATGTTGTTTATAAGTTTATAGTTAAGTTTTAAAAAATTAGATATATACAATGAGCTTAACCTTGAAAGATTGCAATTTGCCCGCAGAAAAATTTTCAATTGCGTGACCATGTTATATATTATCGACTTAACGAATTGAATTGAATTGAAAATGAATAAAATAAAATAAAAATAAAAAATTATTGACATTATCGTAAATTTCGCCTTAATACATAGTTATTAAAAAAACTATTATACAGGATTTCCACAAGGCCTTGAAATGACGTAAATAAATTTTAATGGCAAGGTTGGATATTAAATAAATAATAAGGTCCAGGGGTTCCACCTGCGCCACTCCTGCTGGTTAGAAGCGTGTCTCCTGGTGTTTGCACCACTTCGGCTGCAGAAAAATGGTAAGTTTACTATCACTGCTTAATAAAGCAGCAGATTTTGCAAAGAGAACTCGTTATCGTTGGAACGTTGGTAAGGATTTTTACTGAAGATCTAAAGCGGCCGCTGTGGTGTAGTGGTTTGCACGCTACAATTCCGAAGGGCCTGTGTTCAATCCCGGTTCAACCCAACATCAAAAAATACCAAACTGCTTTTTTAAATAGCGGTCGCCCCTGGACAGGGCATGGGAAACCTCCGAGTGTATCTACTATGAAAACCATGTGAGTCAGACATGATATCCACCACTGGCACGCCTGCTCCTTCTTTAAATTTTTCATGATGCAGAAATAGCAAAAGCCATAGGCATAGGTTTGTTTGTATGAAATACGAAAATGACAGTTTCGCCGTTTTCTGCAGCCAACTTCATCACCTAACACCCCGTCAAAATCGGAGTTTCCAACCGTTCAGCGTTGACGCCGCGTTGTTTCGGTATGCTTCATACAAATTGTATGGGCATGAGAATTTTTTGACAGCCAGACAACGCAGACGCTTTTTTTAGGTATGGCCAACTGTTGTCCATTGTGAATGTTAGCAAACAAAGCTATATAACTTTATATACCTTATATTACTTTATTTTATTTTATTTTATTTTATTTTATTTTATTTTATTTTATTTTATTTTATTTTATTTTATTTTATTTTATTTTATTTTATTTTATTTTTTTTATTTTATTTCATTTTATTTTATTTTATGTTATTTTATTTTATTTTGTTTTAATTTATTTTATTTTATTTGATGTTATTTTATTTTATACTATAACATTGTTTTATTCCAACCCGACCTTAAGCTCAAAAAATTAATATAATCCTCAATTAACGGCCAAACACAAATAAAAAATAATTTAGTTTAATTGGATTTAATTTAATTTAGTTTTATTTTTTATTTTATTTTATTAATAGTTGTCTGAAGTTTTTGGATTTAATTTTATTAAAAAGTTCACAACATCTATAATTACAAAAAGGTAATAATTGAATGAATTAAAAAAAAAATAAAATAAAGGAAATTTCTACTGGCCGTGGGACTCGAACACACTACCCCTCAGTTTATTAATCCGCATTTTTATCCTCTGTCAAAGTATAATTTTGATCAGTTTATGCTCTAAATTAAAGTGAATTTCATCCTTCGATCCGAAGCTGCCGCCTAAAGAAAATAAGCCAAGAATATATTTCTTAGACATCAAGCACTATTTCGCCTGTTAATGGAAATATTGTATAAAAAATAAATCTCGATTTCTTCAATTTATTCAACAAATCCGTTATAAGGCGATTTTAAAAGTTTCCCTTAGCCTAAAAGTATAGGAAAAATTAAAAAAGCGATACGCAAAGTAATCGTTCATATTAACTCTTTATCTCTCTCCAACAATAAAATATTTGTTTTGATTTATTACGTTAACGCGATGAGGCGAATGAATGCTCCACGTGCAAATTCAAAACAAAGTGGGAGTAAATTTTGTTTCGTGAGCACTTCATTTCCATTCACCAATAGCAAAGCATTTCGTCGAGCAATCGACCCACTCACTTATACAAAGTTCCCTGTAGGAAATGAAGCATTTTCGGTTGTGTGATTTGTGTATAAGATTTGAGGTATTATATCTCCCGCTTATCTGTTTTCCCATCTGTGTTGATAAATTTCTATTTATAGATTGCTTGAAATCAAATATCAACAAAAAGAAAAAAATGGAAAGACATACATACATTATATGCAAGCTAAGCTGGTAACAGCTCATTTACGACTGAAAACTCTTATATTTCTGAAAATGAAAATTTTTAAAATGTCTTGTTTTGTATGGCCAAAATTTAAAAAAAAATACTCTGAACTTCCAGTGAAATATCTTTAAATTCGACACAACAAATATCTAATAATAAGTAGACTTCTGTCAACGACTCTGTAAATTTCACGACTGCTATGCTATTCAGAATATTTAAACCATTTCAATTATTTCTTGTTTTCAAGCCTTAAGAAATGATCCGATAGAAAGTGATTTGGGTAGAATGAAGAGGTCATCACTGATACAAATGTACATTGAGGACTTGGAGGGAGCCTTTTACTTGGAAGGGATGGAATAATTGGAAAAACACTAGCCTTATACATCGAGAGAAACTATGTAAAACCTTTTTTGCCATAATAAAGTCAAATATTCAGAAAGTCGCATTATATTTGGCCGATTTGAAACTCGAGTAGTTGTTTAAGAAACATATTTCTTTAGCTGAGGCAAAACTTAAAAATAAAATCGCCTATAAAAGTACTCCTAAAGTTAATATATGAGGCATTCTTCGTCAACTTAAGTCTCCCTCTCTCCAAAATTAGTTCAAGTTAAAAAAAAATCGGAAAATTCGTAAACATGTTTACTTTTTAATGCTGAAAAACTCGTTACTCGGGGGTTTTTAGGATTGTTGATTATGAATCTGATTATAAATTTCTAAAATCCAAATTGCGCATATAAGATATATTGCATTCGCCAGATTTGATCCGCTATTTCGAATTTAAAAAATGCTTGATTATATTCGTATAATTCGAGTAACAAATTTGCAGTGAAAACTCGAATAATTTTCGCACTGAGTTCCATTAAAAAATCAATCAATATACATACTACTAGTTCTGCACCAAAATCAATTTCATCACTTTAAGTTTTGCCTACAGGGTAATCTTATCTAATGCGAATAGTCAATAGACAACATTTTGTTTTTGTTTGCTTTGTTTCATTCTCAATTAATTCCGCAACTAGTTAAATATATTTTCTGCTTTGTTGTTGGCTGTTGTTATTCTTCTCTCACACTGTTAGAAATGCACATAGAATCAAACTCAATAGTGCGAAATACAATTTTTGTTTGAGGCACGTAAAACAATCAAAAGGCAGAAGCAAAAACAAACGCAAAATATTGGCGGTAGCAAAATAGGCGAACTGTAGGTGTAGGTAGTTTTAGTCTATTCGCGCTAGGCGCCGTTGATGGTTTTCTATTTGCCCAGTATCTGACGGTAATATTCGTATTTTGCAGTTTTGTGTGATTTAAATTTTGAATAGTTAGCGTTGCATTTCGAATTTTGCGCGCACTTTCCGATTCTTAAGAAAAAAAGTAAACTTTGCATCTTACGTTTATCGTGGTCTGACCTGAGGACTGACGCAATAGGAGTGGGCGGGGGAGTGTATACATTTGTGGTGTGCGGTACGCTCTAGTAGCAAAGTGCAATGCAAAAATTTATATGAAAGCTTTATATATACGAATATTGTTTTTTTGTTTTTTTTTGAGTTTTGGTGCAGGAAAATTGGACAACCGAAATACGCGAATAGCTTAAAATAAACACCAACGTTAGAATAGACGCGCACATGTACATTAATATGTACTAGTGTTCGCCCAGCGGTTGAAATTCAACCGATAAAA
>NW_016173318.1:0-5124 GCF_001687245.7 Rhagoletis zephyria
CGGACGACAGCCAGTTTTGTTTTTTTAGTTGGGTGCCTAAGTGCATAATTCCGCGATTCTTTTTAGTGAGACATTCGTGGACAAAAATTTTCCCATCCGAGNGTTTGTGGACATACACGTGGCCCCGCATTGAAAATACGGACGACAGCCAGTTTTGTTTTTTTAGTTGGGTGCCTAAGTGCATAATTCCGCGATTCTTTTTAGTGAGACATTCGTGGACAAAAATTTTCCCATCCGAGCTGTAGCCTAAGTCGTTAAGTGTTATCGGGCGTTTATTCACTTTGCAGAAATTAGCAATGGCTTTTAAACATTGTGAACGCTCGCTAGGTGTGTTGAGTTTTACAATAATTGAACTGGGCGATTTGTTGTTGTTACTGCGCAGTCGAAAAACAGACCGAACTTGCGGAGTGGTGTGCTGAATTTTTTGGCAAAGTTGAGAAAACTTACCAGCTAAGTTTTCGTCTTTGGAGTAAGGAAGGCCGTGTATAATTAGATCTGACGATATCAAGCAGTTTTCTTGATCATCAATCTGTTGTTTTAGGGCATTCACTTTTTTTTCAAATTTCCAACCTCATGACATTCCAGTTCAAGTTTTTCCAATCGTTGTTCAATTTTCTTGAAAGCCAGCTTAAAATTAGTGAGATCTGCTGATATCTCTCCAACTCGCTCCATCAAACGTTCCTCAGATGCCTTAATATTTGTTTTTATATGCTCCAATATACTCTCCTTCTGCGCTTCCTTAGCATCGAGCTTTTGCAGCCAAACTGCCGACGGTGAGCTTTCATCTTTCAGTGTGACATTCAGGAGTGTTTGCGGCGTTTGAGGAGAAGGAACAATAGCGCGCGCAGATTTTGCTCTCGTTCCCATTCTATCTTTTTCTCTTTTGGTGAAGTCCGACAAACTTAACTAACAGCCAGTTTCGCCAAACTATTTAAGTGGAAATGAACTTTAATTTAATTTTTTATTTAAATCTCATTTTAATTATTTTCAGTTTNATTCAGGAGTGTTTGCGGCGTTTGAGGAGAAGGAACAATAGCGCGCGCAGATTTTGCTCTCGTTCCCATTCTATCTTTTTCTCTTTTGGTGAAGTCCGACAAACTTAACTAACAGCCAGTTTCGCCAAACTATTTAAGTGGAAATGAACTTTAATTTAATTTTTTATTTAAATCTCATTTTAATTATTTTCAGTTTCAATAAACTATTTATTTAAGTGAGTAAAAAGTGGTTGTAAAACAGACTAGGACTAGCTTTCGCTTTCATTTGTACTGAGAGCTTTTGAAAGCTTTGGCACACTGTGTTGTAAAAGCAGGGCTGGTATACAAGTAAGCAGCAGATGCACAATGATCAGGTGATTAAACGTGTAACACCTCTGAGTGTGGTTATTCTGATTTAACTTTTATTTAAGTGCAGAGCATAGGTCACTTAAATCAAAATTAAAATTGATTGGTGAAACCGAAATTAAAGTAATTTTCAATTAAATAATTTGGTGAAACTGGCTGTAAATGAAGTTTGTTTTCGGCAACAATTAATTAATTAATTACTTTAGCGCGTGAATTTTAGTGGAAATTTGACCTGCTCACTTTTAGACGGATGTTTTTTGAAAATTCGTATCGCAAATCAACTTGTGGAATAGTTTAAATAAATAATAGTTGCAGGTACGTAAAGATTCGCGTCTACTCAGCTATCATGCTTCTTCTTACATTACATTCGTGATAGTACAAAGGTCAGCTTTTATATATTTTACTTGTAATAACATTAGAAACCACGTCGTTCATTGCCAGATACTTAGCATGGTTCCTACCCCCTGCCAGATACCCTTAAACCATGAACATTTTAAGTTACACTTTCGTCATAGTATAAAAGCTGATTTTTATATATCGCTGGCTTAGAAAGAAAAGTTGCTAAGTCCCATTTTAAAAATTTTACAGGAGAGGAAAAAATCTTCCTATAGCCATTTTCTTTAACTATTTCGCAAGACTTTGAATCAAACATTTTACGCGTTTAAAGCAAAGCAAAACTCCGTAAGAATCAGAAGGATTCGATATTTATTAAAAGATGTCGTATTATTTTGGCCTTATCGGATGCTTCACACAGCACATTTTCCTTTTATTGCTTATGAAGACGAGGTTTTACATTATCATGATACGCGGTTTTGCATTTTGTTGATACGCGGTTTTGTACTTTAAACGACGATATGTTTATTAAGATCTTGCTTAAAGCATCCTTTTAAGCTAATTAAAGCAATTGCGCTTATACCTATTTTGGTAAGATCTCTTCATAAGTTCATTGCTTCCTTCACAAAAAATAAAATGCTTTAATTTCACGCTTAAGTAGCGATTCTTTATACGCTTATATAAAACTTAATGCTTTCTACCATCTTTCATGAAAATCGATTTTTGAACGAAAAAAAACTTTAGAGCAAATATAAAATTTTGGCCTATTTAAAAAAGTATCCACATTTATACTGACCGGAAAAAATAAGTATCCCGCAAAAATTCGTCTAAAAATGTATCCAATTGGATCTATTTAGATCCAAACGGCATCCCTGTTTACATAAGATATACAAATTGACTGTTTTATTTAAGGATACATTTCTTGTTAAATTGTGGAAGCTTGCGCCATGAATTCAGTGCGCAAATAATCAAGAAAACTAAAAGCTAATGGGAAATATAAATAAAAAGATTTAAAGTAGTATGCAATCCGTTATACACCCCATGTCAAAATTATAAGCGCACCACACGATTTTATTGTTTTTAGTTTATTTAAACACAGCTTATTCTTTAGCAAAAACCGTATAAATATAAATATATCAAACTTTGTGCAGTAAAAAAATCAAATTCAGCAAAATAGTCGAGCTTTTTAACTAGATTTCTGAGAAAGATTTTCAGTATGCAGTTTTGTAGCCCATTAAATTTTTGTATAACAAATTGTAAGATTGAAGTATCACTTACCGTTGATTTTTGGCAATTTTTTTAACGGTGATGCTTATTTTCTTCCATATAAAAAAGCGTATGGAAGAAAATGTTCAACACCGTATTTGGAAAATAAAATAAAAATATGTGGATACCTGCGTTGTGATTTTTTAGTTGTTACTTAGGTTAAACATGTGTTGCGGTTTTTTGCAAAAATGTTATTTAAAAAATTTGTAGAATACGAGAATGTAAAAAGTTTCGAGTAGAGTGGACCCTTTTATTGTTGCTTATATTATTGAGTGGTAAGAATGCCAATTTTGTTACGGAATTTTGATTCATACATTATTGTGTGAGTAGTAAATTTTTGATGATTTATTTTCGATTCTTTCAAAATTAATCGGTTAATCGCTCGATTAATCGAAAGGAAAATTTTGATATAATTAAACCGTTAATCGAATGAAAATAACCGATTATAATCTGGCAATAAANTTATTTTCGATTCTTTCAAAATTAATCGGTTAATCGCTCGATTAATCGAAAGGAAAATTTTGATCCAATTAAACCGTTAATCGAATGAAAATAACCGATTATAATCTGGCAATAAAGTGGCAGATCTAAATACCACAATGTGGTAGAAGTCCGATCACTGGTTTCCATAGAAGGATGGGTAATTAAAAAAAAATGTTTTCTAATTTTTCACATACATATGGGTGTTACCGCGAAAACAAAAAATATAAAATTCATATACCTACTTTATTAATGAGCCAATTTGGCTTCTTTTTATAATTTATTTATACTGGTTATTTAAGTAGAAACATTTTTGCGAAAAATTATCTAGGTAGGTGGCACCAGGGTCAAGATATTTTGAAAAGCCGTATTTGTGCTCTGATTTGTTCCAAATTTGGCATGTTTAGTTGAAACGTCAAATGCATGTTTTCTTCGCGTTAAAAATTCATTCAAAAACATTATTAACAAAACTAATACAAATTTTAGTAACGTAATGTCAGGTAACGCCACGTCAGATAGTTCAGCTAATTAAACAAAAAGCAGAAAAGATTTTTAGATTTAAAAATTTCGAAAATGAACCTTAAATGTTTAAAATAGTACTACAAAAAATTGTATACACACAGAGTTTTGCAATTTTGCAACACATGTCAAAATCCACTACTGTTTGTTTTGAAACGTCACGCCAGCCAATGTGTTTACTAATATCTTTAAGTCTCTACTACCTTTAAACCTTCTAAAAAATTTTATTGTTAATTTTTTTTACATTTTAATATACAAATGTCACGTAGTGTCGGACAAAAGTATTTACACAGAGAATTTTTCGCAATATATGCAAAGTTTTTTATTCTCATTTCTTTTCGCTAATTTTTTATAAAAATATAGTTCATACAACAAAAAAATATAAAAATAAAACTTCTAAACTTTGTACAAAAGTCAGGAAAATGCTGTTTTATAGCGCATTCAATTTTAGTGCAACATACTGCAAGTTTAAGTTGCTAAAAAATCGCGCTGATTTTTGGCAATAATTTCTGTTATTATTAATACTTTAAAAGGCCAAAAAGTGCAGCCTGTTTTCCGTCATGGACGTTCGAAGTCGTTTTTTTTTATCAGCTTCAGTTTAGAAATTGAAATTCTTGCTGAACTGTTGGTGACAATGAGAGAAAGTTACATTCTTTGTGCAGCTTCCACATTTGGGAAGCAATCTTTGACGTTATAATCAAACAAAAGTTTGTACATCCATATTTCTTTGCTAGCAACTACTTAATTTTTTCAGAGTCTCTTTACCTAAATTGTCATCCGATTCGTTTTCGTATATCGCAAACAATTTTTACTTTCTGATAACATGTCTTTATCACCGAGCGTGTCTAATTTGTTGAGGAACCCTAAACGTTCATGGAATAGTTTGTAGGCCTCAATCCTCTTTCTCAGTTCACTCCCAAATGCGTCTATTAAAGTTATGAAACTTTGGGTTAGAAATTTATTCGATGGCTTTTTAGCGTCATCTAATTTTTAAAATATTTTTATGTATTTGTTTTTAATTTCGTTTCATTTTATTTATTTCATTGTTTTCATAAAATTTTTTATTATACCCGAGCGCACTTGTGCACAAGGGTATTATAACTTTGTTCACATAACGGTTGTTTGTAACAGGCAAAACGAATCGAGATAGATATAGACAAATGTATACATAAATGATCAGAATGAA